>NW_007232071.1:157982-159455 GCF_000164805.1 Carlito syrichta
TCTACAATAAATCAAAAAATCAGCCAGGCATGGTAGCGCATGCCTGTAATTCCGGCTACTTGGAAGGCTGAGGCGGAAGGATCACCGGAGCCCAGCAGACAGAGCGGAGACTGGGCGACAGAGCTGAGACTCCAACTCAAAAAAAAAACTCAAAAAAAAAAGAATGAAGCACAGTTAAAAACGGTAGATTTAAACACACACATTTACCTCTGATCCCACTCAAACCCTACTAAAAGAAAAAAAGCAACAGAGGAATTAAAACAAAAACAGAAGCCAGGCACAGGGGCTCATGTCCGAAATCCCAGCAACTCAGGAAGCTGAGGCAGAAGGATTGCTTGAGGCCAGGAGATCAAGATCAGCTTGGGCAACACAGCAAAACCTTAATTTTTTAAAAAATTAGCCAGGCATGATGGCACATGCTGTATAGTCTCAGCAACTTGAGAGGCTGAGGCAGGAAGACTGCTTGAGCCCTGGAGTTCAAAGCAGCAGTGAGTTAGGATCCTACCATTGCACTCTAGCCTGGATGACAACACAAGACTCAGTGTCTAAAAATAAGAAATAAAAATAAAATAAAAACAAGGAAAAATCATAAACCTGAAGGATACACAGCAAGAAAGTAGATGGTAAAAACTGAAGACTATAGATGCTACAAAGGATTGTCTTAGTAGAATCAAGAAAACCTGAATTTGAAGGTAGACATATGGAAAGCTGAGAAGCAGCTCTATTGACACCCAAGACTCAGGAATTGGCAGTACCAGACTCCATCGGAGATAGGGATGAAAATGGGTCTGAAAAGTCACAGACTCCCAGACCATCATTCCAACTGCCCCTGTATCACCCCATGAAGACTAGATGTATAAATCTCTGGGAGTGAAATAAAACGTCTAGGAACTCAATAGGTACATGTGAGGGTGGAATTATACTGACAACTGAAGGAATAAACAGGCAAGTAAATACTCATACACACAGATCGCTGAAACCCATCCCATCCAAAATCCTCTTTGCCTGCACAAAGGCTCCTAGAGGATAGCAGCCAACCCTATACATTCCAAGAGGAAAACATCTTTTTCTACAGAATTTGGCAAGCCCGAGAGAAAAGATCTAAAAATATTGATACTGTCTCCCCAAGGGTCTATCTATAATCACTAAGACACACACACACACACACACACACACACACACATCAGCCAACACTCTAGTCAGGAGTCTACCATATGCCCACCATGCAAATATATACGCTTTCCAGTCATTTTTAATCATGAGTAGTTAACCAGACTTTACAAACACAAGGAAAACCTTCTGAAAAAATAGAAAAAAAGTAACTTTAAAGAAAAAACTATGCAGAGACAAGAACTAAAAAAGAGTTAATTCATCTATGAAACAAGCCAGGCTCGGTGGCTCAGCCTGTAATCCCACGCCTTTGGGAGGCTGAGGTGAGTGGATTGCCTGAGCCCGTGGATTTGAGACCCGCCT
>NW_007232071.1:159475-169081 GCF_000164805.1 Carlito syrichta
CCAACCCAAAAAAAAAAAAAAAAAATCTATGAAACAAATATATAAGAACATTTACAGTACAAAAAGAACTCCAGAAAAGTAGAAGTATTACAGAAAAAATGAAAAAGTCAATAGAAGAAGCATTAGATAGTAAAGGTAAGGAAATCTCTAAAGTAGATCAAAAAAGTTTTTTTAAATAAATTTTTTAAAACTTTTTTATTAGAGGTGAGGTCTTGCTATGTTGCCCATGCTGGTCTCAAACTCCTGGACTCAAGCAATCCTGCCACCTCAGCCTCCCAAAGTGCTGGGATTCCAGGCATGAGCCATCACATCCAGCCTTGATAAAAAAAGATTAAGATGGTAAATGAGAAGAAAGAAAAATTAGAAGACCATTCATTAAGGTCCAACAGGCCAGTTACTGGAACTTCAGAGAAGAGAGGAAAAAACACTGGAAAAATTAATCAAGAACTCAAGAACTGAATGACATGAATTTCCAAATTAAAAAGGCCAACAGCCTACTCACTGAGCCACACCAAGGACTCAGCAGCCTCACCTTCAGCCCCCTCACTTCCTGACGCTTTGTCCCCACTGCCTGCCTTCTCCCGTCACCATTTTCTGCAGGCTGTTTCCACTAAGGAAAAGGAATCTATCATATGTCCGCTATCCAAAATCTCTACTCTTTTGATCCCTTTGCTGATGCAAGTAAGGGTGATAATCTGCCTCCTGCTGGCACTGAGGATTATATCCATATAAGAATTCAGCCGGGCTCCGTGGCTCAGCCTGTAATCCTGCGCCTTTGGGAGGCTAAGGTGAGTGGATTGCCTGAGCCCACGGGTTCGAGACCCACCTGGGCAGCAAGACCTCATCTCTACAATAAATCAAAAAATCAGCTGGGCGTGGTAGCGCATGGCTGTAATTCCGGCTACTTGGAAGGCTGAGGCGGAAGGATCACCGGAGCCCAGCAGTTTGAGGCTGCGGTGGCCGGGAACGGCCACTACACTCGAGTCTGGGCGACAGAGTGAGACTCCAATTCAAAATAAAATTAAAAAAACAGAATTCAATACAGAGGCCGGGCTCGGTGGCTCAGCATGTAGTAATCCCAGCATTTTGGAAGGCCGAGGCAAGTGGACCAGCCTAGGCAACTTGGTGAGACCTCATCTCTAAAATAAATTTTAAAAATTAAAATAAATTTTTAAAATTAGCTGGGCATGGTAGCGCACACCTGTAGTTCCAGCTACTTGGAAGACTGAGGCAGAAGGATCATCGAAGTCCAGCAGGTTGACTCTGGGGTGACCATGAGTGTGCCACTGCACTCCAGCCTGGGCATCAGAGTGAGACTCCAACTCAAAAAAAAATAATAATAATAATTCACACGAGAAACAGCAGAAGATCCCTACTACTGTCCAAGGCATCGCTCATGATTACGATAAAAAGAAACCGGTAAAGGCGTTCAAGAATAAATTTATTTATTCTTGTAATTTGAGCACCAAAATATTAAGAAATAATTCAGCTACAGGATGATCAGTCCAAGAACATATACCAGTGCCTCGTAGAGATTGGACTGGCTAAGGATGATCAGCTGAGGGTTCATGGGTTTTAAGTGCTTGTGGCTCACTGAAGCTTAAATGAGGATTTCCTAGCAATGAGTAGAATTTCCCTTCTGTCCCTTGACACAAGTTTGAAAACCTCACAGCTTGCATAATGGAATCATTTGGGGTCTGCTTTTAACTTGGACTAGTGTAACCACTTCATGCAATAAACTGAAAAGAGCCATTAAAAAAAAAAAAAATGGTCAGCCAGGCTCGGTGGCTCAGCCTGTAATCCCACGCCTTTGGGAGGCTGAGGTGAGTGGACTGCCTGAGCCCGCCGGTTCGAGACCCACCTGGGCAGCAAGACCTCATCTCTACAATAAATCAAAAAATCAGCCGGGCGTGGTAGCGCATGCCTGTAATTCCGGCTACTCGGAAGGCTGAGGCGGAAGGATTGCTGGAGCCCAGCAGGCGAGGCTGTGGTGGCCGGGAGCGGCCACTGCACTCCAGTCTGGGCGACCGAGTGAGACTCCAACTCAAAAAAAAAAAAAAAAGGCCAACAGTGCCAGGTATGGTGGCTTTTGCATGTAATTCCAGCTTCTAGGGAGGCTGAAGTAGACGGATCACTTGAGGCCAGGAGTTCAAGACCAGCCTAGGAAACATAGTAAAATCTCATTTCAAAAAAAAAAATGAATTAAGTTTCTAAAAATATTATTGTTAGGGCTAGGCTCTGTGGCTCAGCCTATAATCCCAGCACTTTGGGGGGCCGAAGAGAGTGGATTGCCTGAGCCGTAGGTTCGAGACCAGCCCGGGGAACTTGGCGAGACCTCATCTCAACAATAAGTCAAAAATTAGCCAAGTGTGGTGGTGCACCTATAGCTCCGGCTGTGCAAGAAGGCTGAGGCAGAAGGATCGCCAGAGCCAAGCAGGTCGACACTGGGGTGGCTGTGAGTGTGCCACTGCACTCCAGTCTAGGGGACAGAGTGAGACTCCAACTCAAAAAAAAAAAAAATTAGTGTTAGGAAAACTGGGTAACCATATGGTTGGTTACCCTATTTTGGTTTATGAGTAAGAAAATGTCCAGGAAAATAAAAACACAGATTAAAAATATGGGAAAAGTTTAACATTTATTTTCAGAGTGGGAAAAGTCTTTCACATTTTATCACAAAATTCAGAAGCCAAGTTTGAAGGAAAAAACTGTGGAAAAATACTGACAAGAAATAGCCAAAGTTAATCACCTAAGACATTCACAGGGAAAAACTGTAAATGGCTGGTGTAATATAAATAGAATATAAATTAAAACCAAAACAAAATACCATTTTTCACCTATCAGACTGGTCAAAAGCCAAGAAGTTTAACAGCAAAGTCTTATGTCAGCTATTCTCACATTATTGCAAGTGAATCAATGCCCATGCAGGACAATTTGGAGAAAACTATCAAAATCAAAAATGCTAAATTTCAAACAATTCCATTTCCAGGACTTTATATTGCAGTTGTGCCTCCACAAGTACACAAGACACATATAACTACAAGTCATTGCAAGCCGGGTTCGGTGGCTCACCCTGTAATCCTGTGCCTTGGGAGGCGGAGGTAAGTGGATTGCCTGAGTCCGCGGGTTCGAGACCCGCCTGGGCAACTTGGCGAGACCTCATCTCTACAATAAATCAAAAAATTAGCCAGGTGTTGTAGCGCGTGCCTGTAGTTCCAGCTACCTGGAAGGCTGAGGCAGAAGGATTGCCAGAGCCCAGCAGGTTGAGGCTGTGGTAGCTGGGCGACAGAGTGAGACTCCAACTCCAAAAAAAAAAAAGTCATTGCAACAATACATCAATTCCCCCAACAACCATCACATATAGTTGATAATACATTAATAAATAAAACATAGCCGGGCTCGGTGGCTCAGCCTGTAATCCCACGCCTTTGGGAAGCTGAGGTGAGTGAATTGCCTGAGCCCGCGGGTTCGAGACCCACTTGGGTAACTTGGCGAGACCTCATCTCTACAATAAATCGAAAAACTAGCCGCGTGTGGTAGCACGCGCCTGTAGTTCCAGCTACTTGGAAGGCTGAGCAGAAGGATCGCTGGAGCCCAGCAGGTCGAGGCTGTGGTGGCCGGGAGCAGCCACTGCACTCCAGCCTGGGCGACAGAGTGAGACTCCAACTCAAAAAAAAAAATAAAAACAAAACAAAAATAAATAAATAAAACATTATGCAATCATGTCAAAGTAGAGCTAAAATTCAACTCAATAGGCAAAATTCCTACATATTTTTTACACAAAAACTGATTTTAAAATTTATATGGTAATGCAAATCATGTGAATAGCCAAAACAGTTTTTAAAAACAGAAAAACTGATACTATCTGACTTTAGGACTTTCTATAAAGCCACAAAAATCAAGATAGTATAATAATACTGACAAGGACCCATATATTTATGATCAATTAAATTTCAACAATATCAAGGCAAGTTAACAGGAAAAAGAATGTCTTTTCAAAAAATGGTGCTAGAACTGCTGTATACTTACATAAATTTTTAAAAACTGTTATGTCCAATAATCAAAATTTGAAAACAATCCCTAAGTCAGGTAAATGGATAAACAAAACGTAGTGTATCGATACAATAGAAAACCACTTAGCAATAAAAAGGAACAAAGCTAATACATGAAACAATATGGATAAACCTCACAATCATTACGCTGAGTGAAAAAGTTAGACACAAGAGGATATATACTCTATGATTCAACTTATCATGAAACTCTAGGAAACACAAACTAATTTATAGCGACAAAAAGTAGATCAATCATTGCCTGAGGTCAAGAAGAGTAAACTTCTGGGGTTGATGGAAATGTTCTGTATCTTGAGTGTGATGGTGATACCATGAGTGTTTAAATCTGTTAAAACCCACCAAACTGTTATTTTAAGAGAGGACAGTTTAATTATACTTTAATAAATCTGTCCAACAAATAAAGCTACACTTTATGTGGACCTATGCCCAAGAAACATTGCTAAGCCAAAAAAGTAAGGCACAGAACAGGGACTACAGCATTATGTTCCTTCGTGTAAAGAGAGAAGAGAGATAGTGGGAGAAAGAAAATATACAGAAACATATGCTTGCTTATGCATATAATAGGTCTGAAGGAGATTTAAACTAAAAATAGTGATAATTTCTAGGAAAGAGAACTATGGAACCAAGTGTCAGAAGTGTGAGAAAAGCTTTTTTTTTTTTTACTATATACTCCCTTAAGTGTTTTATTATATAAATACATAACCTTGCCAAAAAATAAAAATGTAAACAGGCGTGATGGCTCACACCTATAATCCCAGCACTTTGGGAGGCCGAGGTGAGAGGACTGTCTGAGCCCATGGGGTTCAAGTCCAGCCTGGACAATTTGGCGAGACCTCATCTCTACAATAAATCAAAAAATCAGCTGGGCGTGGTAGCGCATGCCTGTAATTTCGGCTACTTGGAAGGCTGAGGCGGAAGGATCACCAGAGCTCAGCAGGTCGACGCTGTGGTGGCCGGGAGCAGCCACTGCACTCCAGTCTGGGCAAGAGAGTGAGACTCCAACTCAAAAAAAAAAAATGTAAGCCGGGCTCGGTGGCTCAGCCTGTAATCCTGCGCCTTTGGGAGGCTGAGGTGAGTGGACTGCCTGAGCCCACAGGTTTGTGACCCGCCTGGGCAGCAAGACTTCCTACAATAAATCAAAAAATCAGGTGGGCGTGGTAGTGCATGCCTGTAATTATGGCTACTCGAAAGGCTGAGGCGGAAGGATCGCCGGAGCCCAGCAGGTCGAGGCTGTGGTGGCCGGAAGCAGCCACTGCACTGCAGTCTGGGCGACAGAGTGAGACTCCAACTCAAAAAACAAAAAAACAAAACAAAACAAAAATGTAAACAGGCGTGATGGCTCACACCTATAATCCCAGCACTTTGGGAGGCCATGGTGAGAGGACTACCTGAGCCCATGGAGTTCAAGTCTGGCCTGGACAATTTGGCGAGACCTCACCTCTACAATAAATCAAAAAATTAAGCGTTGTGGCACATGCCTGTAGTTACAGCTCCTTGGAAGGCTGAGGCAAAAGGATTGCCTGAGCCCAGCAGGTGGAGGCCGTGGTGGCCGTGAGCATGCCACTGTACTCCAGCCTGGGCAACAGAGTAAGACTCCAACCCAGAAATAAAAAATGAAAAATAAAAATGTAAGTTGCATTTCCCTGCAAATATAAAGTATATTTAGCACACTAACTAACCATCTTGAAAGACACTAAATTGTTAAAGTATAAGCCACTTACCTTAGTGAAATAGGAATCATGTCACCTTTCTCTATAAGCTAATTGATGATGCTTCTAATGAACAATGCTCCTAATTACTGTCTGTGTGGTTGGTAATTAATCTTAAAAACAAACAATCAAAAAGAAATTCTATAGCAAAAGCAAAAACAAGCTATTAAAAAAATAAGAATACAAAAAGCATCGTCTATTAACTGATACATTAATACAATTTAGGTTAATCCAAACAATGGCCTAAAGCTGGGCACACTGGCTCAGCCACTTGCAGTATTCCTAGTACTTTGGGAGGCTGAGGCGGGAGGACTTCTTGAGCACAGGAGTTTAAGACTAGGCTAGGGAACATAGTTAGACCTCATCTCTACAAATAATTAGACAGGTGTGGTGGCACATGCTTGTAGTCTCAGCTACTTAAGAAGTTGAGGTGAAAGGAACACCAGGAGGTCAAGGCGACGGTGAGCTATGACCCTGCCACTGCATTCCAGGCGGGGCAACAGAGTGACATGAGACACAAAAACAAACAACAGGACTTTCGGCAAGATGCCAATGGGCAGCCGAGTCTATGAAACCCTCTGCAAAGGAGAGCACAGGGGGTCTCCGGCTCTCTGCCCGGGGGCTGCGGACCCCAACCGGAGAACGCAGAGCGGTCTCCTGCTCTTCACAAAGAGCTTGGCCGTCACCACCGCTGGGGCATCACAGCGGTCTGCACAGCCACTGCAGCTGCAGACACAGCAGACGCCGGCGCCGCCACAGCCTCTGTGGCGGCCATAGTGCATCGCGCCACCCGTGCCTAAGGCAATCCACGACTTCAGTCCTTGAAGCCCCTGCAGGCAAGATCTGCTGGGATCGCTGCCACCTCTGCTGCCACCTTGATGTCCTGCTGGCTGTGGGTATCCTCCTATGTGCCCTGAGGCAGGCTTCCATCCGCCCAGCTCCTGTCTGGCCCCACCCCCTCTGGGGCCAGCAGCTGAGATAGCACCACCTGCTGGCGATTCAAGGTAACAACACCAAAACGGGAGAAACAAGCTTGAAAAAGAGACACAGGCCAGATTTGAGTGGTGAACGGAGGGCGATCTGAACTGTCCTTCACAGCAGGTCAGGGGCAACTGACCCTAACTGCGAACAAATTTACCAGCTTGAAAAGAAAGCTAGAAATCAGAGCTGAAAGGACAATGAACTTAAATGAAAAGTCCCAGAGTGTGCTCGATTGGTTCTGTTAGTTTAACGACTTGATTCTATTCTCATTGTTTTGTTCCTTTTTTTTCTCTTCCTTTTCATCTCTTTTCTCCTCTCTGTAAACCATATCTTTGTATAGAGGAACAGCACACCAATAAGGTGGTTGTTAGCTTGTATGTTAGCATCATTTTAGGTTTTATTTTATTTTATTTTTGTATGGGAGCTGGTTAGTCTATAGCCGTGGTCTATTGTTTTTATCTGTTTCAGTTTAGGCCTCTCTCTCCATTTGTTGATACACTCGTCTGATTCCCTCCTTACTCCTCTCTCTCTCCACGTCCCTCTTCCCCCCACTGTCTGCTCCATTCTCTTCCCTCTGCTAACCACATTTTATTTCAGGGAATAAACCTACAGCCCTACCGCACGGACAGATTCCAAGGCAGTGGGAAGTGGGTTTCAGATTATCCACCTCTCGGCGAATACCAGGACCTGCAGATAGATTTTGAATCACAGCTCCCCCTTAAGTAAATCTCAAAACTGCAGAAAGGACCACCCCCAACCTACAGTGCAACTCCCGAATTGAACAAAGTAAGAGGGCATACATAACAGAAGTAAAAGCAATCCCTCTACCCCTGAATAACAGAATTAAAGAAGATGGTGATGTGGAGGGTAGGAAAAAGTAGGGAGGGGGGAAAAAACTGCACAAATGAAGAAAAACCAAAAGAAGAATATAGGTTCACACAGACCCCTGGGAGATCAGACACTGAGAAAACAGATTCCAGAACATAAACAATGAAGAGCCCCCAGAATGACTGGTCACATGTAACAAACCCAGACATCAAGACATTAATAGAGAGAATTTTAAAAATTGAGGAGAGATGAGGAAAATAGGAAGGAGCTGATGTCAGAAATAACAGCAGTAAAGAATACTGTGATGGAAATAAATAAAAAACTAATAAGCATGGAAAGCAGAAATAGCCAAGCAGAAGAAAGAATCTCAGAGCTCGAAGACCAAAACACAGAACTAACCCAAACTGTAAAAAGCATAGAACAGAAGCTCAAAAAGACAGAACAAAACCTTCAAGAGATGAATGATCACTTCAAGAGACCGAACCTAAGAGCAATTGGCCTTTCTGAGGCAGAGAAACAGAGGCCACACTGGAATAAACATTTCATGAAATCATTTAAGAAAACTTCCCTCATCTCATCAAGGATGAAAAAAATTCAAACACAAGAGATTCAGAGAACCCCTGCAAGACAACAAATGAGAAGACCAACTCCCAGACATATAATAATTCGCCTAAACAAAGTAGGTATAATAGAAAAAATCCTAAAGGTAGCAAAAGAGGTCAGACTACATACCAGGGAAGACCAATTAGAATACCAGCAGATTTATCTACAGAAACCCTCCAGGCTAGGAGATCTTGGAGCACTATCTTCAAAGTTCTAAAAGATAAACAATTACAACCAAGAATAACCTACCCAGTCAAGCTAAGCTTCATCAGTGAGGGAGAATTGAAATCTTTCCCAGATATCCAATCCCTAAGAACCTACGCTGCCACAAGACCACCTCTACAAGAAACACTTAAGAAAGTATTGAACACAGAAGAAAAGGAAAAAAGAACAACAATGTTCTTCATAAGAGTACAGGCAAAAGTTTAAAAACACACATGATCCAACTCTAAAAACCAAAAGAAAGACAACACACAAACAGGAAGAACAACAACTCTGTAAGAACATTATGATAGGGATCAACTCTCACATTTCAATAATTAGTTTGAATGTAAACGGACTAAATGCACCACTGAAAAGACATAGAATGGCAAAATGGATAAATATCACCAGGCAACAATCTATTGCCTTCAAGAGACTCACCTCACTAGAAAGGACACTCACAGACTCAAAGTAAGAGGATGGGAAACAAATTTTCAGGCGAATGGAACACAAAAGAAAGGAGGAGTCGCAATCTTAATCTCAGACAAAATACCCTTTAAGCTATCAAAAATTTTAAAAGATACAGAAGGCCACTACATGATGATAAAAGGTTCAATCCATCAACAAGAAATATCCATCCTAAACATATTTGCACCGAACATAGGAGCACCAACTTTCATAAAGCAGCTCCTAGGTAAACTAAAAAAAGATATCAACTCCAATACCATCGTAGCTGGGGCATTCAATACCCCACTCACAACCCTAGACAGATCATCAGGACAAAAAATCAGCAACGAGATTTGAAACTTCAATGTGACTCTTGATCAAATGGACTTAACTGAAACTTACAGAACCCTTTATCCAAAGACTACAGAATATACATTCTACTCATCACCTCATGGAACGTACTCTAAGATCGACGACATACTTGACCATAAATCAAGCATAAGCAAATATAAAAGGACGGAAATTACACCATGCACCTACTCGGACCACAGTGGAATAAAAATAATCATTAACATCAAGAAAGTCCCCCCAAAACCCACCAAGACATGGACACTAAACAGCATGATGTTAAACAACTCCTGGGTCAATGATGAAATCAAAACAGAGATCAAAAGATACCTGGAAACAAATGAAAATGAAGAAACATCTTACCAAAATCTCTGGGACGCCATGAAAGCTGTAGTAAGAGGGGAATTTATATCCCTACAAAC
>NW_007232072.1:0-26852 GCF_000164805.1 Carlito syrichta
TAAACTAGTGCAACCTCTGTGGAAAGCAGTGTGGCGATTCCTAAAAGCTCTAAAAATTGACCTTCCATATGACCCTGCAATCCCCCTACTGGGAATATACCCTGAAGAACACAAATCACTCTATAAAAAAGATACCTGCTCACGTATGTTTATCGCAGCATTGTTCACAATAGCAAGAACCTGGAAACAACCATGCTGCCCATCAAAAGAGGACTGGATTAAAAAAATGTGGTACATATACACGATGGAATACTACGCAGCCATAAAAAAGAACAAAATCATGAATTTCGCTGCAACCTGGATGGAACTGGAGTCTATAATACTGAGTGACCTCTCACAAAAACAAAAATCCGAATATCACACGTTCTCACTCATATAATGGACCTTGAACATCCAACGCAATACTATGAGAAAATGACGGATGGTACTGGGAAACTATGGGGGGGAGGGGGATGGGATTAACAGTAGCAAATATCTGTCGGGGGATGGGAAAACACTTCTTATCTACAGGGTGCCTGAATGAAACGTCATTGTACACCTACCCTTAACTGTACCCCACAAAACCATAATAAAAACTACTGATTAATGAAAAAAAAAAAAAAAAAAAGTGATTCATCTACACAGTGAAATATTACATAGCCATAAAGAAGGACAAACATATGGACTTCACAGCATCCTGGATGGATTTAGAGTCTATCATACTCAGTGATCTATTACAGAAACAGAAAACTGAGTACCACATGTTCTCACTCATAAGCGAAACTTGAACGATGAGAACTTTAAGAACGAGATTGGGGCAACCCCTTCAGGTCCCCTCCCACTGTGGGAGCTTTTCTGCCCTCTCAATAAATCCTGTTTTTTAAAAAAAAGAAAGAAAGGGATTGGCAGTAGTGGGAAACTGCCAGGGGAGGGCAGGGATGGGATTGCCAGTAGTGGAAACCTGCCAGGGGGGTGGGGAACACCTCATCAACAAGGGTAACTTCATAATGAACATTTGTATACTTAACCCTGAATTGTAACCCATATCTTTAAAATTAAAAATTAAAAATAAAACGAAACGATTCTCATTGCCAGCAGGAGCTCAGTGGCATGGGCATTAGCACTGCTGATACACAGCCTCTTCCAGAAGCATTTTAGATTTAGGATTCAGTAGCTTTAACTAAGCCCATAACTTTTCACCCAATAAGGTCCTGGAAACCTCTCCAAAAGAGACTCTGCTGGAAACTCCACAAGAAACTCGAGATGTTCAGAGCAACATCATCTTTAACAGCAAAATTAACCTAAGTGCTGAACAATAAGAGACTAGTTAAATAAGGTATAGTACGTCCTAAATGAAAGTTTTGCAATCATTAGTAATAGTGCTTTCAAAAAATATTTACTGATATGGGAAAATGCTTATGCTAAGTAAAAATCAGCATACAGAATTGTTTTTACTGTACAATTTTAATTTTATAAAATACACATGTACACACACAAGCAAAGGAAAACTTCTGGAAAACGGTGAAGGGTTTAAAGGGAGATCTCTGAATTCCTGTGTGTGGTTTTTAGTTTTTCTTTATCTCCTTCCATAGTTTCTATAGGAAATTTCCTCATTTAATAATAAAATATAAATTTTTAATTATAATAGACATTTCTTGTAGCATAGCAATGCTGTGTCATGAACTATTCATTGTAGATGCCCAATTATCCTAGTTTATCTGGGACTGTCCAAATTTTAGAGAAGAAAGTACCATGTTCTGAAAAACCTATCAGCCCTGGGAAAACTGAGACAGCTGGTCATCCTACCATTTGGCCTGAGAGTCTCAGTAGAATGGAAAGATCTCCCCACTCTAAATTGTAACTGTGGTGTTAATAATTCCTTCAGTCTCTATAGAAATGGCTATTGTGACCTTGTTGATTTATGAAGATTTTTAAGTAAATCACATCTTAAAGAGCTTGTTGAGAACAGAGCGGGTTGCGTAAATGCTAAAAAAAAAAATTTAAGATCTGGTTTAGGTACGTTATACAAGCTCTGAATGTGCACTCAAATAGGTCAGGAAACAAGAACTAGCTCTTGTCTTCTCTCATTCCGTTCTTTGTGCTGTACAGATTCTTTCCTTTTGCAGAGCGGGAGTGGCAGGTGTATCAAGTTGCCAGAGGAAAGCTGAGTGCTGGGAAGTGCAGCTTAAAGGGTGAAGCAAGTGTCTCAGGTTACAGCTGATGCCCTGTGGAAGAATAAAGATTCAGGTTAGAACTGCCTCTACACAATCAGGATAAATCTTCTCCTCCGCTAAATCTCCAGGAAGTTTTCTACATCCTTCCTTAGGAAAGCTTCTTGAAAATATAATAGGACTACGATCTTGGGTGTGCTAACAGCAATCCTTGTGTCACAGAGAAGAGCTGCAAGTGGCAGGTGAGGGGGAGGCTGGGAGTCAGCACGTCCTCGAAGCAAGCTCTTGCTTCCTCATAGGTGCTCGAGTACCTTTGGGCAGTCACTTAGCCACTCTGTTCCTTAGATTTCCCATGTGCAAAATGGAGACGCTAACAGCACCCACCTCATAGCATTGAGGATCGCATATGTCTTAACAGGTGATAAGAGCTTGGAGCAGGGCTCACAGATGGGCACACAGGCAGTTGATTAGGGAATGCACCTAACATCAACCCCGAAGGGAAGGAAGCAGGATTGAGAAGAGCACAGCAAGAGGCTGAGCTGTGATGAAGTTTTGGCAGATACTCAGTGGGACCCTCCAGAGCTGTCCTAAGTGGAGGTGGGAAGTTGGGCATTGAAACCAATCACAAGAAGGCTATCCCCAGAAGGTGGTGAGATCCTCGTGTGGCAGCCTTGTGGTGAGTACCACCTCTCAGGTTTCTCCCCACAGACCCAGAGGCTGGGGTCTAAAATCCATGGCTATGTTTGTACAGCCAGGCAAACCTTCACCCTGGATGCTCCCAGCCAACGACAGTCAGTGAGACACTCAGGCAGGTTGCTCCCTGGGAGATAGCGGACTGATGTGATTGATGGCTGATTTTTTTCCTAGAGATTCCCAGAGGGACTTGCTGAATCCTCTCCTGTGACTTCACAGTGGTCTGGGATATCTCTACCCATCTTCTTTCCCTCTCTTCTTTAGTTATCATCACCTTCTCTGTTTTACCTAAAATTGTGTCAACATTGTAATGGGTCACCTAAGTACCCTTTAGAAACAGGTTTTAAGTTTTCTTTTTAAAAATCCTCTTTTGTCTGGGGCTGGGAAAACACCTCTTATCAACAGGGTGTCTGAATGAAACGTAATTGTACACCTAATCCTTAACTGTACCCCACAAAACTATAATAAAAATACTGATTAATAAAAAAAAAAAAAAAAATCCTCTTTAATTTTATTTTTTGAATATGTAAAGCTTTACATGGTTCAAAAATTAAAACTAAAATAGCTAAACAAAAGCAAGAAATATAATCAGAGAATTTAGACATCCCCTCTAAAGGGCAGAAAACAGGGTAGAGAAATTGTTCTAGACCAAAGAAGACTAAATAAAGATGGCAACCAACTAGTTCAGAGGAAAAAAATCTAACAATGTATCTTGCTAGATAAAAAAAGCAGATATAGCAAAATGCAAACAATTGTTGATCTAGCTTAAGAAATTGAAATATTTGTTGGCCGGGCTTGGTGGCTCAGCCTGTAATCCTGCGCTTTGGGAGGTCAAGGTGAGTGGATTGCCTGAGCCTGCGGGTTCGAGACCCGCCTAGGCAACTTGGCAAGACCTCATCTCTACAATAAATTTTAAAAAAAACTAGCCGGGCGTGGTAGCTCGCGCCTGTAGTTCTAGCTACTTGGAAGACTGAGGCAGAAGGATCGCTGGAGCCCAGCAGGCGAGGCTGCAGTGGCCGGGAGCGGCCACTGCACTCCAGTCTGGGTGAAAAAGTGAGACTCCAACTCAAAAAAAAAAAAAAAAAAAGAAATATTTGTTGAATCTTTCTATGGATTTTTAAAGTTTTTAAAAATATGAATTCTGGGGAAAAGTAAGAAGTTTCTCCTTGTTGAAGTATCTGGCACGTGAGTTCTTATTTATTTGTTAATATATTAAGAAAAAGCATGGCCTAAAGGGGAACAAATAAATCAAACACCAAATCTATGCCCTAGTTTCTTAAAAGCAAAGCAGGAAATCATGAAGGAAGATCTCCAGGTTTTCATATGAGACACTCTTTAATTCTCAATAAAATTCTAGACAGAAGAATTAAATACATGATTTGTGAGCACTTAGAAAAGAAAGCAATGATCACTGAGAGACAACATATGTTCATTAAGGAAAGGTCATACAAAATACATCTCTTTTTTTGCCTCCCAGTGGAGAACATCAAAGATATAATTTAATTACAACAAAGCACTTGAAAAATTGATCACATTGGCTTTATGATTAAAATGGAAAAATACAGCTGAGTTATTAGCTGAGCACTCCTTTCACCCTTCATTCCTTCTTTTGTTCACTCATTCATTCATTCAATATTAATCATATATCTGATACTGTGCTAGAAAGTCACAGCACCCTATTAAGAATAATGAACCTGCAATGTCAACTTAGACCTAAAGGAAATGTCTTAAGATGTTTTTAAAGGTGTAGTCTAGGACTAAAAGCATTAGAATCACATGTGGTGCTTGTTAAAAATGCACATTCCTACATGCACATTCTAAAGGTATTAAATCAAAATTTCTGGAAACAGAACTTGGAGATCTGCACATTTAACAAATGTCCTAGCTAATCCCTCTGCACACTAAAGTTTAAGTACCACAGTTCAATGTGATTCTTTCCCCTCTATTCTGAAATTGTAAACATTTTAATCAGTGAATTGGGTGAATTCCAATATAAACTTTGCCTATCAAATTTGTAGGTGACTGAAAGTTGGAGGTAAAGTTGACAAACCATATTAAAGAATCAAACTTGTAAAAGACCTTGGAAAAGGAGAAGGATGAAATGAAATTAACAATACACAACTTAATAGGGTTAAATGTTAAGTTCTACATCTAAGTTCAAAGAATCAACTACTTAACTACAAGGTAGGAAAGCTCTGGATTGACAGAAGTTCATTTGAAAAAGACTAAGAGTTCAATGAGAGTCAAAAATGGGATATTATTTTTTAAAAGATTAATACAAGTTTCAGGATGCATTAATAAAAACCAAAATTAGGAAAGAGTGGGGGAAAGGCTGTACCCGCTGCATTCTGTATTGGCAGAGCACATCTATTTTAAAATATTTAAATATCTATTTTTTAAAAAGACATTGTCAAACTAGAATGTATCTGAGGAAGGTGACTAGATAGTGATGTGTCTTAAACCCATGTCACACGAAGAATTAATGAAGGAACAGACTACGTTTCACATAGAAAAGTGAAGAAGACTCAAGAATAATAATAGCCGAATTTATAAGGCTGAAAGGCTACTATGTTGGGGAAGAAATATATGGTTCCACAGGAACAGGAACCATATATTTCCACAGGGTTCTATATGGTTCCAGAGGAAAGACCTAAGATTACTGGGGTAGTTTTTGGAAAGTTATTGTTTGTTTAACATAAAAAAGTATCATCTAGAAATAAGAGAGCAACAATAATAAGAGGTGTGGCCTTTCAGAAGTGACTAAGTCTTGGGGGCTTTGTCCTAAAGAATGGTATTATCCCCCCTTTATAAAAGGCCTGGAGGTTGCAGGGAGCTCCCTTTTGCCCTTCTATTCCTCCTGTCATGTGAGAACACATTGTTTCTTTCCTTCAGAGGATGAAGCAACAAGGCACCATCTTGAAAGCAGAGACCAGATCCTAACCAGACACCAAACCTTCAGGCATCTTTATTTGGGACTCCCAGCCTCCAGAACTGTGAGAAATAAATTTCTCTTATTTGTAAATTACCTAGCAGCAGGTATTTTGTATTGCAGCACTAAAGCACCAAGACCTAAGGCTTTGTATGAACCAATAGTGATGATGGGCTAGGAACTAAGGAGTATGTGAAACTCTACCTGCTGTAGCTAAAATACAAAACCTTAAAAAAAGAAAAGAAAAAATGAATGAGAAAGGATCCCTGCATTAGATAGGGTACCACTTCAAACAGAGATTCCATTCTTTACATTTCTGTATAAGTTTACCCAGAATGTTAATTTCAATGCAAAGCCTATAAAGCCTTATCTGATAATATCAGTTGTTTATCCTTCTAAAGGAATCAATTTCTGACATCTTTTAAGGGGCTGTTTTGGAGAAGGCAAGAATCAGAATGCCCATGACACACTTCACAGTCTTCTACAGAGAAACCTTGACCATAATATATCCTTAAGCTGACATGATCTCAATACTTAACTGTACTATCCCTCCCTCAGAACAACAGCCAATCTTGCCAGAAGTGGAAAGTGATTCAGGGCAAACCTTCAGGCATGTAGACTGGCCAGTGCTCCATGGGGCAGCATGACACAAAGTCTATGTCAAAATAGAGATATTGGTGATTAACTGAAGGAATTATATATATGTTTTCGTTTTTTCATTTTTTTTTTTTTTATATTCAATACGTGAATTGGTTTGAGCATTTGGAAGTTGGAGCAGAAGCAGAACATACCTAGAAAAAAGTCAACTGTAGTTGCCGTGAGAGGCCATTGGAGATACTGTAATTAGAAGTAAGCAAAATCTATAAGAAAACTATAACCAAAGGGTATATAAGGGATGGGAAGGGTAGTTGATGAATGGGTATAAAAGCTGTTGAAGTTGGCTGGGCAAAGTGGCTCAGCCTGTAATCCCAGCACTTTGGGAGGCCGAAGCGAGTGGATTGCCTGAGTCCCTGGGTTCGTGACCAGCCCAGGCAGCGTAGCGAGGCCTCATCTCTACAATAAATAAAAAATTAGCTGGGCATGGTAGCGCACGCCTGTTGTTTCAGCTACTTGGAAGGCTGAGGTGGAAGGATCACTGGAGTCCAGCAGGTCAACACTGGCGTGGCTGTGAGTGTGCCTCTGCACTGCAGCCTGGGCAACAGAGTGAGATACCACCCCCCCCAAAAAAAGAACTGTTGAAGCAGATAAATATTCACCCTTGCCAGAATTACCTAAAAGTCAAAAGATGAAGAACTCACTGCTGAGGTGATGTCAAGATAATTCAATTGCTAGAGTCATCTAGGATGTTTGAGCTAATTCTGTTCTTTGAACAGCATCCCAGTCTTCAACATGCATGCTTGTGCAGCTCTCACTATCATCCTTCGAAAAGGGATCCTTTACATCACTTTTCTGACTTTTCTACTTAACCAAAGAAAAGAATGTGTGCTACTAGTAGCAGTCTGGGACATAGCCCAAGAGGCTTATCACAAGCTCAACATTTCTTTGCAGTCTCATGTTGTTTTTATCTTTAAAATCTCATGAGAAATTTGCATTTTCTTCCTTAAGAGATCTGTATTAGTTTTTATTTAAAATGTTTAATCCACTTAAAATGTATAATTTAGGGAAATGACCCATAATTCTTGGTCAACTGCCATGTCATCTCTTGATATATGGCCACCTCAGTTTGAGAAATATGGTCTCACAATAACTTATATTGCTTGAGGTTATCTGAATGACTGTTCCCTGAAGATTTGAACTCATGCAATGCTTTTAAGGAGATGTAAATATGTGGATGTGTGTGTATACACGTTCCATTCTAGAACATGTCAGAATTATAGAAGACAGAAAACAACATTACAGATATTTTAATACTTGATAATTTATGATAAAATTTAACACATGCTATAGAACAATAACATTTAATGTTCAAACCCAAATCTACTTATTTATGGACGTTTTATATCTTTTTTATATCTTCTTGTATATTAAAAGTAATTATATTTTGTTTTCTTAGGGCAGTGTCAATTTCCTCCACTTTATTTTAGGCCTGAAGGAAGTCCATCTTTCACCTCTTTCACATAAAACTCACTAAAGAAAAAATAGGGAGAAAGCCCCAGACATGAGCAATGCAAAGGGACCCAAGGATAAGGATTAGAACTCAAACTTGGTTAAGGTATAGAGTTCCATGTGTAGTAATCATCTCCATTAGATTCTATTTAAACATTAATTATGTTAAGAATTAAGTGTTTTTATATGCTGAAGTATCATGGGTGGTTATTAAATGTTATTTATTAGAATTCTAATAAGAATTAGATTTTAAATTAAATATTGACTCCCGATAAATTAAATTTAAATAATTAACCTTAATGTTAATGATGAGGAATGACAAGAGAGGAGGGAGTACTTTGTGGACCCCACTTTTTATTTTAAAAATTGTATATATAAATAATGTATTTAAAAAATTATAATTTTCCAAACCACTTGTCTTTTGGTCCATTGCTAGCATCTAATTTCTTTAGAAACTGGTTCCTACTTCCCAGGTGCTCTTTACAAAACGCTCACTAATTACTGTGCACACCAGTTCAGTGCGGACCCTTGTTGGACAAGGCACAATGATGAATGGGGACTAAGACATGGCTCCTGCCCTTTGGGAGCCCACAGCCTGGAGAGAGAAAAGGTTGTAAGCACACAGTTACAGTGCACCATGATACACGCAAGAGGGGAACTATGCACTGGGCATCAAGACAGGAGGCTTAGAAGAGTCTTCACAGATCCGGTGATCCCTGGGAAGGATTTTGACAGCTGAATATCAGACATGAGGATTCCAAGCAGAAGTACTCGATGCATGCAGAGGTATGAACCAGCATGCTGTGTTTGAGGGACAGCTTTATTTCTGTAGGACTGGAAGGGGTTGGAGGAAATGAACTGTAGCCTCAGTGAAAAAAGACATGGGATCAAGACTAGATTTCTTTCTTCTCTCTGTGTGGCCTTGGGCAAGCGGTTCGACCTCTATAAGCTTCCGTTTCCTGATTCTAAAGTTTCTTCCTAGAGTCATTGTGGAAGCCAAATGAGAGATGATAGTTTATGATTATTAACAAGGACCTGGCCCCTCGCACTCTACAGAGACTAGCAACTCACAGGAGTCCACAGAATTTGACATGGTTAAATACAGGAACAGGGATACCAGGCCTGTAATCTCAAGACACCTCAAACTCACCACTATGTAAACATCTGTAAACTGGAAATGTAGCAAAGACAGAAGTCTTGACCTAGTGGGTGGGGGGTGTTGTGTGAGAGAGAACCAGAGAGAGACAGAGTCCGATAGACAGACAGACAGATAGACTAACCCTGGGTAGCCGGACATTCATTTTTCCTGTGCTTCCTACTTTCTGACACCCAGATGATGATAATATTCAAGGTACTCTCTGTAATGAACCAAGTATGCGAGAAGCTCCCCTTTCCTTCTCACCCTAATGTCTGGGCTAGACACCCAAGAAGCTTGAAGAGATTGCATATGTTCCTCCTTCACTCTGTCTGAAATCCACTGATGTATGACAAATACCTACATGAGTGATGTCTGCTGTAATGAAACACAATACACTCTTAATAAAAGTCTTCACATCAAAGTCCAATCAGATGTCTTTCTGTTTTTATTAAGACAGCCATCTCAAATTCATGTGTCTGAGAGCCAGTTTCCCTGAACTGTGTCCCCAAAGCTGGCATCTCCGTCTGTACTCCCTGTCTAGTCAATGGCATCATTATACACCCAGAGCACAAGTCAGGAACTTACAAGACATCCTCGACCTCCCTCCTTTTCACAATCCACTCTCAATCAATCACCAACTCTCAGCAAATCTAACTCTAAAAAATCAGGCTTGTCATCTTCCTTCCTCTTTCACTGTGGCTTCCTCAGTTCAGGTCTTTGTTACTTCTTGGCAACATAATTGTAAAAGCATCTTCACTGGATTTTCTGCTTCCAGCAGCACTGTCCCACCTGGTAGCAGAGAGATCTAATATTCCATAGCTCTGCTTAAAATCTTTCCAGGGCACTCCATTGTCTAAAAACTGAAGTCTAAGCCCAGGGACTAGGTCATTGCATGCTCTGACCCCATCTCTGTTGAGCAAGAAATAATAGTGTCTTAACTCCCACCATATAACATTTTGTACTTTGTGCTCTGCTTATACTGAGTTACTGGTTGTTTCCCAGAAAAAGTCTTCCAAACCTCCATATTTTTGCAGCTGCAATTCCCTCTATTTAGAACTCTGTTACTCTAAGTGTGGTCCCTGGATCAGCAGCAGCAAAAAAGTCTCCGGGGGCTTGTTGGAAGTGCAAACTCTAAGGCCTCACTCCAGGACCACTAAATCAGCAGCTGTATTTTTACCAAGATGCCCCAGTGATTCGTGTGCACATTAAAGTTTCGACAGAACTGCCTAGAATGCTCTTTCTTCCTGCTTTGTCCTTCTCACTGGTTCTCATCCTTATAGATCCAATGCCACCTTTTTATATATTAAAACAAGTAACCTACCCTTTACAATCTTGAAATAAATTTTGTAGATAATATACACTATCTATACTCATAATTTTTAAAAAATCCAATATAATGCTTTCTCTACAATATAAAACAAGAAAGTAATATAAAATAAAATATGTATCTCTATCTGTAAATGTTTAGGCACAACTATGCTCAAAGACATAACAAAGTAATGAAATGTTTGCCTGGAATCACTGGGGATTGACAGATACAAATGAAGACCAATTCAGGTGTATTATATTGGTGACACAAATACCAAGAGCCATGAGACAGTCAGTGATGTGGCTTTTCAAGATGGTGAACGGCTCTTGGCAAAGTTCCAAAGAGAGCAAAACACAATATTTCTTTGGTTCACAAGGGAGTCATATATCTGGAAAATGCAGTTTTTATTAAACCTGTGTAAAGCATGCTTTGGGTTTATAAGTGACATTAGTTAGGTCTTAGACTCAGAAAATTATAACCAGATTTTCACCTACATGAATGTCTGGTGAGACATTCAAATGTATTGCTGGAGGCAGGACAATTCTTTGTTGTATAGAATGAAACCATGCACAGCAGGACATCCAGAATCTCTGGTCTTCAACTACAAAATGTCAGGGCTATCCTCCCATATGTGACCATCAGTTACATCCCCTAAAAATTTCAAACTCCTCAAAGGGGAAATACCTTTCCTGCTTTCTTGGTCTGTTTGTGCTATAGTTTAATATTTGACCCTCCAAACCTCATGTTGAAATTTGGTGCCCAGTGTTAGAAATGGGGTCTAGTGATAGGTGTTTGGGTCATGGGACAAATCACTCATGAATAGATTAATGTCCTGGTGTCCTGGTGGGGGTGAGTTTCCACTATTATTTCCTGTGAGAGCTGGTTGTTTAAAAGAGCCTCTTCCACCACATCCCTCCTTCCCCACCCCTCCTTTCTCTCTCTCTCTCTCTCTCTCACACACACACACACACACACACACACACACACACACACACACACACACACACACACTTTGTCTCTTACCAAGTGATCTCTGTACATACTGGCTCCCCTTTGCCTTCTGCCATTAGTGGAAGCAGCCTGAGCCCCTCACCAGAAGCAGATGCTGGTGCCATGCCTTTTGTACAGCCCACAGAAAGATGAGCCAGACAAATTCTTTTTCTTTCTAAATTACCCACCCTCAGGAATCCCTATATAGCAACACAAATGAACTAAGACAGCCTGATACACCCTAAAGCTTCCTTCAAATGTCAGTTTCCACAGTCACCCTTTCCATTGCATCCCTGGTGTTTCCCTGCTCTCTCCTTCCATGGCATCCTCTCAACACCATGGAATGTAATTCTGGTCTGATCCGATCCCTTGTGGCATATTTGACTGTTAGAAGAGCAGGACTCTCTCTCTCTTTTTGTCTCTTGGAAAGGATCTGTTATTCTCTGTTTCTCCTAGCTTTTGGTGGTCTCAGGTATTCCTTGGCTTATAGATGCATCACTCCAATCCTCTGTCTCCACATGTCATCCTCTCCTTGTCTATATCCTCTTTTTATAAGGATACCAGTCATATTAAAGGTCCCCTCTACTTCATATTACCTTATCTTCTTAACTTCAGGAACTGTATTAGGAATGTCTGTTAATCACCTTTGTACCCCCAGGGAATCACACAATCTGAAACTGAGTAAACGTTTAACAAAGGTTGTTGAATAAATGACAAAAGAAGCAAAAAATAAAAAAGAACAACTCAGAACATGTAGATAAGATATTATCATTCATTAAAGTGAAGTGTTATCTAATATATCTACTTTACCCTGAAGATATTATAAAAATGGACATTTGGTAATCTTTATTTCCTCACTCAACATATTCAGTACCAGTTGTACACAAAGCTCTGAACTACACATTTCTATGATGAATTCACAATGCGTGAGAAACAGCCACGTACATAACTTGGCATAGTTGCATGACACTTTATGACTCCCTGGTGGTACCAAGGGAAGGAGTGATTAAATCTGACCAGGGGATTTGGGGGGAACTTTTCAGAGGATGGGATCCACACCTTCCATATATAATAGAACAAAGATTCATATTTTAAGACTCTCATATAAAGGCAATACAAAGAAATATGTGATTTATTCACAGATGGCCCTTTTCAAAGTATCTCAAAAATAACTGAAGACAGGCATTTCCCCAAAGGTTCACTGTCAAGGGTATAACCTAGAGGCCCTCTGTTGGGTGACTTGACGCCTTCTGCAGACCCAATATCAACTATCAGAATCCAGTCTCCCAAATGGGATGGCACTATCATGGCACTCTTTTCAAACACACTATTTGAAACTAATAATGAATTTTTCCCACGAATGTATTGAGTTTGGTATTTGTGATCCAAGAAAACAACACAAAAGCATACACTTGTTTAGTTTAAATAGTAAGTAGGGTAGGTTTTGAAAATATTTGTACTTTTAAGGGTGGAATGTGTGGATGATGGTAAAAAAATTAAGAACAAAAATACTGCCCAAACTGTAAGAATTACAACATCTATCTCTTCCTTGCTGTTCTCTATCCCAGAGTAGTCTGTGGCTTCTGCTATGACTGAGACATGTAAACATGTATTTATCAAAGGAATTCATATATCCACCCATAAATGAAATGCCCTATATTTCCATTTGCTCCGAGCTTCAGAGTTTTTATTAAATTAACTAAGCTTTAAGAAAGTAAAAAATATTAAGGAGAGCAACCAGGAAGGAGGGGTGTTTTGTTGTTTTTTTTTTTTCCAGTCCTAGAGTGAATGCTGTCTTTGAGGCACCGAGGACTCAAGGTCAGGGAACGCTGTGACCTCCCGAACCTAGCACAAAGGTGGCCTTTTTTCCCTCCTTCTCTTCACTGGTTTCATGAGCTGGTGCCAGCTGAGTCTAGATGGTGTGCGCTTTACACTTGAATGAAACACTCCCTGCCCTCAGTTCTGGGAGCTCCACTCTGCTGCTTCCATCTGCTGCTTCTGATAAATGCTCATATTTTAAATATATTACTATCAGCTCACTCCCAAAGTGGTTTGCCGGCTCTCCATACAGCAAACAACCCCACTGGCACAGAGCCACTTCTGGGGTGGAAGGAATGTGGGCAGACAGAAGACATATCTTGCAGTGAGGAGAGATGAGAGAGAAGAGGGAGGAAATTGCCCACAGAAGCTCATGGCACAAACCACAGTTGTGTCCTGCGGGTATGCAGAGGCCATCAGGACCCACACATTTCTGCAGAGGGTAAGTGCGTCTGAAGTGTGGCCGTTCTGAGCGTGGAGCGGATGTGCAGTATAAGAAGTTGCATTGCTTTTTTCTGAAAACGAGTTGGGCATTCTTAACCCGATCGACTGACAGCACTCTGTTATTAATAAACTCCCCAAAACTAAGAGACACAGGAATTTGCCTCCAGCCCTGAAAGCCTCCTCAGGCACATATACAATTTTTGACACTCTTCCAAGTCCCCCTTCTAGTTTCAGCTGGTGGTTGCCTCCCTTCCAGGGTTTCTTCCTTCCAGCAACTGATCTCTAGCAAGCATAATCACCAACTGCATTTGAGAAAGATGGAGTGATGCAGGGTGGACTCTCTGAAGAACACGATCACAGCAGAAGCTACTGGAGTAGAAGTTATTCTCTCACAATTGTGCAATCATGGCATACTAGCACTAGAAGGAGAGTAGGGAACATCGCATCCAATTCCTTTATCCTAAAGGCATCTTCAATGTTTTTGTCCCAAGTTCATTCCTTGGACCCCTCCCCCGGCCCACCTCACCTTTTGGTTTTCCCCATTTCAGCAGTGGTGACTCCATTTTCTCTGGTAGCTCAGACCAAAAACTTGGTCTGATAGCAAATTCTGCCCGTTTTACCTTTGAAATATAGCCAGTATCTGACCTGTTCTTGTCATCACTTCTGTTACAACTCTGATCCAAGACCCTTCTTTTCTCCCTTCCTCCCTCCCTTCCTCCCTCCCTCCTTCCTTTCCTTTCTCTCTCTCTCTCTCTCTCTCTCTCTCTCTCTCTCTCTCACCTTTTTTCTGCAGGGTCTCACTCTGTTGCCTAGGCTGGAGTACAGTGGCACGATCATAGTTCACCACAGTCTTGACCTCCTGGGCTCAGGTGATTCTTCTACCTCAGTCTCCCGAGTAGCTGGAACTACAGATGTGTGCCACCACACTTGGCTAATTTTTTTGATTTGTTGTAGAGAGGTAGTCTCACTATGTTGCCCAGGCTGTTCTTGAACTCCTGGGTTCAAGAAATCTTTCTGTCTTGATCTTTCAAAGTGCTGGGATTCTTGATGTGAGCCCCACCACTCCCAGCCTCCAAGACACTATCAACTATCCTCTGGATTATCGCAATAGCTCAAGGGCCAGCATAGTCCAGCTCTGGCCTGAGGCCTGCTTTGGTAAATGAACACAGCCCTATTCCTTCATGTGCCTTATATATGGCTGCTTTTGTGCTACAATAGCAGAGTCAAGGAGTTGTAACAGAGACCTCATGGCCTGCAAAAATATTTACCCTCTCTTGCCCCTAATAGAAAAGGTTTGCCAACCCCTGCAATAGCTGACTAAATTATAAGTTGGACAATATCACTGTCCTGCCCAAAACTCTCTCCCTCAGAGTAAAAGTTTTCTAAGGCCTGTGTGAAATGGGCCCCCATGATCTCGGTGACCTCATCTACTGCTATTCTCCCCCTTGCTCCCTCTGATCTGGCCACACTGACCTCCCGATCTTCCTCTAATAAACCAGGAATGCTCCTGAGGCAAGGTCCTGCATTTGCTGTCCTCTCTCCCTGAAACAACATCTGTGTTGACATCTGCTCTCTCTTTACCTGCTTTCTACTCAACTGTCATCCTCCAGTGAGCCGTCTCTGACTAGCCTATTTTAAAAGGTACCCCTAGCCGGGCTCGGTGGCTCAGCCTGTAATCCCGCGCCTTTGGGAGGCTGAGGTGAGTGGATTGCCTGAGCCCGCAGGTTCGAGACCCGCCTGGGCAACTTGGCGAGACCTCATCTCTACAATAAATCAAAAAATCAGCCGGGCGTGGTAGTGCGTGCCTGTAATTCCGGCTACTTCGAAGGCTGAGGCGGAAGGATCACCGGAGCCCAGCAGGTCGAGGCTGTGGTGGCCGAGAGCGGCCACTGCACTCCAGTCTGGGCGACAGAGTGACTCCAACTCAAAAAAAAGGTGCCCCTCACTGCTTTATTTTTCTCCATAGCATCTTTTACCATTGAACGTACCACATTTCCCGTATTTGTTGTCTGGTGTTCCCCCCTATCTCCCCACTGAAATGCAAACTCCATGAGGATACCAGGGATTTTCAGTTTTGTTTCCTGTTATACCCACAGTGCATAGACATGTACTAGGTATTTAATAAATGAATAAATTCCTGGCATTAGTAATGCTACAGCAGAGGTGACACGTGTCAGTGTCCCGGCAACAGTTTCTACAAACAGACCTGCTTAGGTTGGAGTCACTAGGAACTCTAGGCAGAAATGGCCTGTGAACTTGCAAAGGCATTTTGTTTTCCACTGTCCCACTTCCCTCGTATCGTCGTCTTATCATGTAACAAGTGTCCTCATGCTATTCCGTGAGTCTGTGGCTAGAGTTTCTACTGCATGTCAGAACTTACACTTCCCTCTTCCACCTGTCATAATTTAAACATATCTCTCTGGCTTCCATTACTAAAAGACCCTGGCACATTCTCCTCTAAGCTGATAAACTCATTAAAGCCCAAATATTAATGAATAAGAATGTCTCTACCTCCTGGAAAAATAATTTGCATTTAAACAACTTTCAATGCCTGAGTCCAGGAAGGTAAGTGATGTGAGAATTCTCAGCAGGCGCTAGGCCTGGGCCAGCTGGGGTCATCGTGGAGCGGCCCCTGAAGCAAGATCAAATCACAGCTCGTGGACAGCTGTCCACTCTGCCTCTGCAGGGTAAGTCTAGCCACACATATACCTGTCAGAGTGTGGGTGCACACAGATATGCAGGGTGCCAATTAGCGGCACTGAGAACATCTTAACTTCCGGGAAATAAACCTGTCACTTGTGATACGCGCACACACTTATGTATATTACTATCCATTCCTTCCCTTAGTGTTTTGATAGCTTTTTGTCTGGCTTACAATCCTGCCAGCACAAAATCACTTCTTGGGAGAAGAAGGAAGCTGAATAGGTACAGGGCTCAGCCTCCAGAAAGGTGAGACGGGGGTGGGAGGTGGTTTATTAGAGAAGGAATCACACACAGGCAGGTTCTATTGGCTTTGTGCGGGAGCAGAGAGGAGTAGAGGGGCACATTTACCACACTTCAAGACATGGTGGAGAGAAGAATAAGATTGACAAGTACAACCTTTTTTTGTTTTGTTTTGAGTCAGGGTCTCACTTTGTGTCCCAGGCTGGAGTGCAGTGGCACAAGGACAGCTCACTACAATTTCAACCTCCTGGGCTCTGAAGATTCTTCTACAGGCACGCACCACCACACCTGGCTAATTTTTGATTTTTTGTTTTGTTTTGTTTTTTTAGAGATGAGTTTGTTTTGTTTTGTTTTTTTAGAGATGAGTTCTCACTATGTTGCTTTGGCTGGTCTCCAACTCCTGTGCTCAAGCAATCCTCCTGCTTCAGCCTCCCAAAGTGCTGTGATTATAGGTGTGAGTCACCATGCTCACCCAGCAAGTACAACATTTTCATGAACAAAAGGACAAAAAATATTTCTGATTCACAGACTTTGTGCTATGTAAGAAACTCATGGACTTTTTCAGGCAATCCAGTACCATCAGACAAAATTAAGAGAATCATCTGAACAACTGAAGAAGAGGGATTTATCTACGAGCAGGTCTGACTGATTTGTCTATCAGGAACCCTGTCACATCTCCAGAGGACATGGACACATGCATGCACCTGTATAGAATGCTGTGTACCTTCTAAGGACCGAGCAGGTCGGGATGAGCTCTTTACCTTGGTTTTCCAGAACCAGTTCCAGGTGGTCTAGCCTGTATGACTGTCAAAAATGAGCAGATCATTTTCTTTTGAATTTTGATGGAGTAGGACTCAGTTCTCCTCCATACCCTGCCATCAAGGACCCTCAGAATTTGCCACCTGGTGAAATGGTTATTGATCTGTCATTCCTCCAGGGCATTCCCCAGTTCCACTTATTTTATTCTCTAGACAAAGAGACACAATTGTATAACCATATGGAAACTTCCTGCATTTTATCAAAATGCCATCTTGTAAATGGAAACTCACAAGAGATTAGCACAGATTTCAGATACTAAGTACTTTGATGGACACACAAAGAAGGCATTTTGTAAACTGCAGAGAAACCTGTTTCTTAAACTATTTCTAAACTCACTAAAAATAGAACGAAAGAGATCTTCAAGGTGAAGTACCCCATGTTTCCATCAGAATATTGGTAGAAGATGTGCTGTTTTAACATGAGTTGTCAGAGATTCTGCTGTCCACAGGTAAGGTCTCACTTGAAGCTGACTTGCCTCTGTCTCCTGGATGTTGCACACCCCCACTAGCACTTGTAACCTGCAGAATGTCCCAGCAGGCCAGGGAACAACTGGGGTTCCTAGGGACTTTTCAATGTAGTATAGGTGAATTCCTTGCACTCAAGCGAAAGGGACAGAGTTGCTGATGATATTTTTATCAAGATTCATCACCTTGTAGGCAGACCACCTGTCTTCTTATTCCAGCCTCCTCCTGAGTAGCTGGGACTACAGGCATGTACCACCACACCCAGTTAATTTTTGTTGTTGTTACTATTTTATAGAGACAAGGTCTTGCTATGTTGCCCAGGCTGGGTTGGAACTCCTGGGTTAAAGCAATCCTCCCACCTCGGCCTCCCAAGGTTCTGGGATAATAGGCATGAGCCACTACGCCCAGCCAGCTCTCAAACTTTAGTGTACATCAGAATCACTTGGAACACTCGCCAAAACACAGATTGCTGGGCCCCACCCCAGTGTGTCTGGTTTAGTAGATTCAGGTCGAGGTCCAAGAATTTGCATTTCCAACAAGTTTCCAGATGCTGTGGATGCCCCTGATTCAGGTACCATCCATTAAGAACTACCCCTCTAATATAAGCTCAGTGTTGATGTAACTTTTTTCTTTCCTGTTGTGGTTCCCAGGGCCTGGGGCTGAGGAAGCGAACTTGGAAGTCACAGCTTCTGCAGCAACAGTTAGCCTGTAGAAACAGCCAGCTCCACTGGCCATTCAAGACAGACAGTTGAGTGAGGTTAAAGGAACCTGGGATCAGGCGACCTTTCTCTGATTCCAGATAGGTTCGTCTGTCTTGTGTGGCCGTTTGAGCCTAGTTTATCCACTTCACTTTAAAGCCCACCCGATGATAGTTTAATCCACTGGCCCACACCCACAGCAGTCAAATAGCCAACAGACCCAAAGAACTCACGTAGCAGCATCAATAACAAACTTCATGAGGCATAGTTTCTCAAGTGGTTTTATATAAGCCAGCTGTAGCAGGGCAGAGAAGGGGCACATGGAGAGCCCTGGTGCAGGTAGACAACAAAGTTTTCTCAGCAGCCATTCCTCACTGCTGCTGCTGCGGGTGAATTCGTCTGATACTGGAGATGAACCTGTCTGCCCAAAATGCAGACAGCTACTCTGCAGCTAATTTCAGAGGACACCCATGTGCTCTAGCCTTCATTCTTTTTCTTTTCCCTAGAAAACCTGCCCCTCTAAGGATACAAAAGGTAGTCTTTAAAGATCTACTTCTTTCTATACCTTGACCCAAAGAGGAACTATAGTGTACTAAAATACTGCCAATGGAGTTGGGGCCAAGAGAAGCAGTGAGCCTGCAGAGTGGTTTTGGTCAATTCAGGGGTGTTTGTGTGTGTAAGGAAGGAAGTAGAGAGTTGCCATGGCTGCTGGCAATAACTCTGAAGAGCTGGACTGTGGTTATTGGATACCTTACATGGCATCCATCAGGAGAGATGACACATTTATTTCTATTCCTGTTGTGTTTCCTTTGTAGGTCAGCTGGAACTCTGCTGTGCCTCAGCCTTGCTCCAGGACCCAGGCTGAGGGGGCAGCTGCTGTCTGAGCACTGCTGATTGCTATGGCAGAGGGAAAGGGTGGGGAATTGCATGGTAGGTCTAGGAGATTTTGCCCAGATATAACACGTATCACTGTGGATCATGAGTTGAATATTACCCACCCCTTATCCCTGAATCCATGTCTACCCGGAACCTCATAATGTGACCTTATTTGGAAATAGGGTCTTGGAAGGTGACCTATGAGGTGATGCATCTTGGTATTTAGTTAGGGATCTCCAGATGATATCATACCATGTTTAGAGTGGGCCCTAATCCAGTGCCTGATATGCTTATAGGGAAAGGAGAGGTTATAGAGACAGAGCAGACCATGTGAAGACAGAGACAGAGACTGGAGCGATGCAGCCCAAGTGAAGGAATGTCAAGGGTTGCAGGACCCACCAGATGCTGGGAGGAAACAAGGCAGGGTTCTTCTCAAGAGCCTTCACTGGGAACATGGTCCTGCTGACACCTTGAATTCAAACTTCTCGACCTCAGAATTGTGAAAGAATTAACTTCTCCTGCTTTGAACCTCTCATTTATGGTCATTTATTATGACAGCCCTAGGAAACAAACACACTGGCTGCCCAAGAAAGCCACATTGTCATACTTGATTTCAAGGGAGTAAGGAGGGACAGCCTGGCAGGACTGGATAGTTCTCTCTAATTCACTCTCCACCTTTCCAAACTCTGCTCTGATCCTGCAAAGCTAAAATCCAAGAGCTGCATAAACAGACTCCCCATTCCTCTGGCTTCTGATTGAGATTTTCCAAGAGCAGGAGGGCAGAGGGAGGGAGGAGAGTGAAGTCACCTGCTTTGCCACCTTCCTCCCTGCCAGGATGGTCGTGGCTGTGTTCCGGTATTGAAGGCGGTTTCTCCTTTCTCTCAGGGTTCTGGTAACTCTTTCTTCCCCGTGCTCCTCTGGACCTGGGGTGCGACAGCTGTCGTTAGCCAACGTTCTTGTTGGCTTCCCACTGCCCCGCCCACAGCCCTGTGAACAGTCCTTTTATTAATCTCTCCTCAATAACTTCATTCGAGCGTGCCATCTGTTTTCTGCTGGGAGCCAGCGGACACACGCATCATGTACCTAGAAGGAGAGCTGGAAATCTTTGGTGGATGCAGGGATGACCTTGCTAAATTGAGAAGCAGCACCAGTGAAACAATAGTGGGAAATTCAATATGAAAACAGCAGATCACACGAACGCTTTGCTTCCACGCTTCCCTCTGTCTGGCAGAGTAAGGAGTGTGAGCTCGGAAGCAAGACTCAAACCCCAGCACTACCATTTATCAGCAACCTCCCTGGACCTCAGTTTCTTTACACGTATGCTGGGTAAGGAGGTTTCCCTTATCAGGCTGTTGTGTGGATTAAGGGAGATAAATATAAAAAGAACCTAACTGTGGTAGGCAGAATAATGTCCCCCAAAAGTTCCCAAGCTCTAATCCCTGGGAACTTGTGAATATGTTACTTTACATGGAAAAACAAAAACAAAAGAGACAGTGTGGATGTGATTAAGCTTACAGATCTCAAAATAGGGAGATGATCCTGGATTACCAAGGGGGTTGATCTAATCGCTGGAGCACTTAAAAGTAGAAGGGGAAGGCAGAAGGGTCGGTCATAGAGATGTGGCAGAAGAAGGGAGGGACAGAAGAAATAGAATGTGCCACTGCTAGTTCTGAGGTGTTCAGAGACTACAAGCAATGACCCCAAGGAGGCCTCTAAATACTAAGAGAGATGTCCAGATGGAGGACAGCAAGGAAACGGGGACCTCAGTTCTGCAGACACCGAATTCGGCCAAGTGCCTGGATTAACCTGGAAATGGATTCTCCCCTGGAGCTTCCAGAAGGGAAAGCAGCTCAGTGAACGCCTTGATTTCAGCCTTGTGAGACTTGAAACAGAGCAACCGGCTGAGCCCAGTGGACATCTGACCTACAGAACTGTGAGATAATAAATGGGTGTTGTCTTAAGCCCTTACATTTGTAGTCATTTGTTATGGTAGTAATAGAAAAGAAATACGCTAGCAGAGCAAGGTCTTGGTGCATGGGACACACTCACTGCATGCATGTCACTTGCTCTCAAAAGAGGAGAGGTAGGCAAGATACAAGGGCCCTCCCAGGGACCCAAAGCAGTATGCGCTCTCAAAGAAATATGCCTGCTGTGATTTACAACCTAACATAGAGGCTGGCTTTCTCCAGTGCTTTCAAGCATGTGGGCGCCCCACATAAGTAGCCTCCAGCAGCAACAGCAGGGGAAGAAGCAGACAGCGGGTGCCTCTCCCTGGCTGAGGCAAAAGAATCCAGTTACTCATCCGACATCAGAGGGAAATCCACACCAGATCAGATTGTCTTTGTGGTAGGATATCGCTTACCTAAAACCCTCAGTCCCATCACCCTCCTACCTTGAGGCAGTATCTCCTTCTAATATTTGCCCCTGATTGAAGCAGAATTTTGGAAGAAGATCATTTCCTGCTGCTGGAGCCTCCCCTCTGTTCCCCTAAGCCAAATCCATCTCTCCAACCCTACAATCCCATGCCAATACCCCCCAGCTCCCTGACCATCCAAACCCAGTCCTTGAACAGCCAGTACAGACCCTCATTGCTCTACTGCTTTATTTGATGACTGGGGCTCCCATGCTTTTACAGCTGGGTCAAGTTGAAATAACATCCTAGGAAACTGGGCTCTGAGCCAGGTGTCAGAAGCATGGGTCCCTCAGCATTCAATCGCCAACAAAATGTGCAGAAGAGCAAACAAATAAAGGGCTACCCCCTAGGCACAGGCACGTGAGCTTAGTTCAAATCAAAATTGTTGACATATCCCCAACTCACAGTGCTCCTCCAAGACTGCTGACCAGCAAATGGTGATTCTTTTGATAAAAATGTTCATGTCCCTTCAAGGAGATCGATCTCACTCTATACAGTGGTTGTGATAATAAGGGCTAATATTTTTTTCTTTGAGTCAGAGCCTCATTCCATCACCCAGACTGGTGTGCAGTGGCATGCTCACAACCACCCCACCAATGATCTCCTGGGCTCAGGTGATCCTTCTGTCTCAGTTTTCCAAGTAGCTGGAACTACAGGTGCATGCTACCATGCCCAGCTAATTTTTTGATATTTTTTTAATTGTAGAGATGAGGTCTTGCCAAGATCCCATGGGCTCAGGCAATCCCCTCACCTCGGCTTCCCAAAGTGCTGGGAATCCAGGCTTGAACCACCACACCTGACCGAGGGTTAATATTGTGTGATTACTGTGCATTGGTTACTGCTTTTACATAACTGTAAAAGTGTTCACTTAAATTCTCAGGGCAATCTGAAGAGTACATTTCTATTATTTTTATCATCCCTGCTTTACAGATGAGAAAATGGGGATTTAGAGAGGTTAAGTAACTTGTCCAACGTTAACAGGTAGTAAGTGGCTTGAGCTGTAACTCAGAACTAGGATAAAGTAACTCTGTATACTACATACCACACTGATTTTTCTTGATTGATTCAACACTCTTAGGTCTCCACCAGGCACAGTGCTACCACCTTGGTGACTGTGATGGTTAATTTTAGGTGTCAACTTGACTAGATTGAGGGATAGGTTGTAACGCATTATTTCTGGGCATGTCTATGAGTGAGTTTCCAGAGGAGATCAGCATGAGAGTCAGTGGACTGAGTGTGGAGAATTCTCCTTCAATGTGGGTGGGCACCATCGATTCAGCTGGAGTCTGAGATAGAACAGAAAGGCAGATGAAAGGCAGACACATGTGTCTTTTTCCTGAAGCTGAGACACTCTTCTCCTCCTACCTTGGACATCAGAACTCCATGTTTTGCAGCCTTTGAACTCCACAACTTGCACTGGTGGCCCCCTGGGTTCTCAGGTCTTAGCCTCAGACTGGAAGGTACACCACTGGTTTCTCTGGTCCTGAACCCCTACAACTTGGAGAGCCACACTACTGGCTTCCCTGGGTCTCCAACTTGTTTCTATCGTGGAACCTCTCAATTTCCATAATCACATCAGCCAATCCCCCTAATAAATCCTGTCTCTTCCATCTATCTATCATATTAGTTCTGTGTCTCTGGAGAACCCTAACTAATTCAGAGATACAAATATACTCAAAACATATTCCACTATCTCTGAGTTAATGTGTTACAAGATGAAATTGATATGTAGAAACAAATATCTATTGGCACATTTAGTTAGCGGTATGAACAAAGCATCATGGGAGAGGTAACTAGACCTATGAAGTGGTGGAGAGTTTGGAAAAGAGTAAAAGTAGGGTTGAGAAAGGTTTCTTGGAGCAGATGATGCTTGAACTTGGCCTTGAAGGATGAACTGGGATTCTTTGCATTAAGGAATGAAGAAAAAAAATGTGGGAAAGGATATAAGAAGCAGAGGAAACAGCATGATTGAAACATAGACACCTGATTGTAAAAGAGTCCAGTGTTGTTCAAATGCCCAACCATGGAACAGATATTAGCTTGGATCACATCAGCCACATGTATTAAAAAACTAAGAATCTTCATTACAAACATGTATGTATTCAGAGACACTAAGAAATAGAAAATACTCATAAACTGCCCCAAGTTGATAACTAATAAGCCAAACATAGGAACTTCATAATGCTAAGAACTTCTAGTATGTCAGATCAACTTCAGGGATAGTTTAATGGTTTAGTTTGTATGTTTCCAGGACATCCTTTTATGCTGCTTACTTTGTCAGACACTGGTGGAAAATACAGTTGCTGACCCTGAGAAGATTTGTGTTTGTTTTTGAGCCTCACTCTGTCACCCAGGCTGGAGTGCAGTGACACCATCACGGCTTACCACAGCCTCCACCTCCTGAGCTCAGGTGATCCCTCTGCCTCAGTCTTCCAAGAACCTGAGACTACAGGCACGTACCACCATGCCTGACTAATGTTTTAATCGAGGTCTCACAATGTTCCCAGGCTGGTCTTGAACTCCTGGGCTCAAATGATCCTCTCACCTCGACCTTCCAGTGCTGGGATTACAGGTGTGAGCCACACCGCACCCGGCACATTTATTCTTTTAACAACCATTTGTTGAATACTATCATATGTCCAGCAAAGGAGTTATCTGTGAACAAGACTCATATGGTCTCTTGCGACCCTGAGCTTACAATGTAGGAAGGAGTTATTACTAAACAGGAAGACAGTCACATAAACAGATAATTTCAACTTAATATAGTAACTGATATGCACCAAAGAAGACAAAGACACAGAGAAGGATGCTTAACTTATATTGGCATTATCTTGGGTTCTGGATTACTGTGGAATCCTTTGCTGTAAATTCACTTCCGTAGAAAGACACATCTGGCCCTGCACAAACACAGGCCATGAACAGTTAGGCACATATGATCTAAGCCATGACTTAGGAGGACCGGGGCCAGTACTCTGTCTCTCAAGCTACTTGTGACACACCAACGCAGGGCAAAAAATATTTGTTGCATAAAAAACTACAATAAGGATATAATTCTATCTATATAAATGTTTTTACAATATCATCTATCAGCACCTGCAATGTGGTGGAATGTTGAAGTAGTTTGGGGAGGAAGATAAACGTATTGTTGAGACAAAGAGTGAGAAAAAGGGAGACTAAGTACAATTGAAGAGAAGCTTGAGCATGTTTTCGCTGGCCTTGGAATCAGGGAGACTTCCGACTAACCATCACCCTCTCTGAGCTTGTGACCAAGCCTCCTTCTCTCATCTATAAGGCAATAAGAGTGATCATTGTAAGTTTATTAATCTGTAAAGGGGAAACTATTAACAGCTTTGATGTTATGGGGTAAAAAACAAATAGGGAAAAGAGGACAAGGGAGAAAGACATAAACAAGAGAGAAAGCAGTATCACATATAGCCGTGAGCAAAGCACTAGCCACACCTCTTTCCCTCTGTTTCTTCATTTCTAAAATGGAGATGATACTAACCCTTCAGAGGCTGTTATGAAGGTTTATTTAACTGATCTAGCTCTTGCGTATGACCTCTGTTCAAAACGTTCTAGGATATATTATTCCCTCCCTCTCCACCCAAGAAGCCCCTTACATAAAGATGAGCTGAAAATCCAAACAAAAATGCTTGGAAACGTTAAAAGGGAAGCCTTTAAAGTGGTTAGATACTGGAGAAAGGGGCATAAGGTTATCTGAGAGAGAAGAGAACCAAACCGAGGCAGGCTGCCTTGGATCGCCCCTCCTGGGATAGGCCTCCTCTTGCCCCCACACCAAAATGCATCCCTGCCAGATTTCCAAGGGCAGAGAAGGTCACCCAGGTGGCCTTTCATTCTTAAGCCTGTTCCATTTTCTGCACAAAAAGACATTAAGCATATAGAACTCAGCAGCTCCCAGGATAAAAGACAGCATCACCCGATCTCTACCTCTGAAGGTTGGGGACAGTCCTACTAGTCACTCTTCAGCTTTAGGGGGGTTGGTTTGTTTCAGGGACAGCTGACAGCCTTATTTAGCCAACCAGCTGCTCTGTGATACACAATGTCCCTGATGCTCAAAGTCTGGTGGATGATTCTTTTGTATCCATATAAGCAGCAGTTGGAGGAGAATCGATCAGTCCCTTTGGTTGCCTCAGAGTGTCAAGGCTGCCATTCAAATCATGACCACCATAATTATTAACCATTGTTTTAGTGTGATGTCTGCCAGACTATTGTTTTTCTTTCTTTTTTAATCATTAAAAAAATCAAATTTCTCTGGAGCAATGCTTGCCTCAAGTCACATCAACACATTTATTAAACCCCTTTTGTTTGCCCAGTTCAATGGAAAGTCTTGGAGGAGGGAACACTTAAAAATATTCTCTTATTTTAAAGAATGAATAATATTTGGGGGAAGACGTTCATACACACACACACAATAATAAATAAAAGGAAAAAGCTCTATATTATACAATACATGGTACAGAGTGTCATAGACAGTGGCAATTTTATTTCCTTACTTTTATTACTGTACAATGGGGAGCTTGGGAGGAGACAGTCTGGGTAGAGGATTAGGAGTGGGATGTTGTGGTGGGGAATTGCTTTTTTTTCCAGCAGGTAAGAGAAAAACAATCAAGGGAGTGGACAGGATATGCACCTCATTAGAGCTGCCACCAGAGCCTGATTTTTTGACAAGAGTTCATTGGTTAGGATGCTAAATGCAACTTTAAAAGGCCTTTTGCTTCAAAATGAATGATGTGGCCTGTGTAATTCAGCGATATATTCAAAGGCTTTGTCCAGATTGTGGCTTGGAGCCACATTCCCAACCCATTTTTCAAGCATGTTAAACCCAAACACAGCACAGAGGACTACACATGGCATGGTCACAGACCAGGCTCAATAACATTGGTGGTAGGGATGTTTTGGATATGTCTCCTTTAAACCTTTTAGCTACAAATGCCTGACGGTCCCTGCGGTTTTGGTGTTCAACACATTTAAAAATGTTGACTCAGCCTGTAATCCCCGCGCTTTGGGAGGTCGAGGTGAGTGGATTGCCTGAGCCCGCGGG
>NW_007232072.1:28206-29035 GCF_000164805.1 Carlito syrichta
CGGGGGAGGATGGCCGGGACGCAGGGCGCTCGGGCCCTCCGCGCCCGCAGCGCAGACGTGGGAGGGCCCCGCGGGGGACCGGGCGCCCCCTGCCTTCCCCCCTTGCTCCCCCTGGTCGTCCTCTTTCCCCCGGGTGACGGCGGGGCTCGGCTCCCTCGCCCGGTTCTCCGTCGCCGAACGCACACACCGAGGAAGACTCCGAGCCGCGCACCTCGCGCAAAGCATGAGCTGCCAAGGGAGAAGAGAAGGAGCGCGGTCGGGGGAGAAGGGTGGCAGCTGTCAGGGCCCCCGTTCGTTCGCACCCCGCTCCCTCCTCGGGGCTCAGACGCATTTGGGGTTGGGGGGGGAGAGTGGGAGGGCCCGGGCCTCTTGCGATGCAAGTGCGCATTTCGGCGAAGTCGACAAGAAGGGGTGTCTGCTGCCTGCCTCCCCCAGGAACCGAGGAGCGAGGGAGACCTCGGGGATGCAATTAAGTTTCATTTTCAACTCAGCATTTCATCCGAGGGATCGTCCAGCCGCGATGTCTTTTTCTTTCTTTTTTGCTGCTGTTGTTTTTAATCCTAGAAATAAGGTTCCTGGAAACTCTCTCCTTCTCGCGAAGCTCCCCCCCCCCCGCACACACACACACACACGCACACACGCACACCCCATCAGTCACTTCAATGCCTTCCAAATTGTGCGTGGAGGTTTTCCCTCTTTATGGGGGGGGGGTCGTTCGAAAGTCCTCCAGATTTCGCTTGAAATATGAAGACAGTAACCTCGAGTCAAAAAACCCCAAGTGCAGCAGAGTAGGATTTGGTGTCTTTCGACGCCAAAGGAGCCCCCCCCC
>NW_007232072.1:29116-32392 GCF_000164805.1 Carlito syrichta
AAAAAAAAAAGTGTGCTTCGTCTGTAAAAAGCTGAGCAAGAAATAGAAGTGTCCGTGGCTCTACAGTGCCTGTCATTCGCATCTATAGCGCCTTTTGTGAACTTTTTGTAAGATTGAGAATTGAGGTTGGCTCCCGGTAACCGCAGTTGTTAACGTTTATCCTAGAGTTCTACATGAATTCGGTTTTAAACTGAGTGTTGCCTCGTCGTGCCGCTCATAAAAGCTTGTGACTTCCAGCTATTTCCAAGATGCCTTTAGTTCCCTGCTCATTACTTTCTCCTGTCCCTGAGCATCTAGGAGGTTGAGGATGTTAATAATCAAGATCTCTATTACCTAAATGGTTGATGTTAGTGTTTCCTGTCATCATCTTTAGTATGTTTGTTGCCATCACTATCATTATAGCTAAAATAATACTGCTCTCAGATGGCTGTTGTGTAATCAGGAAGTCTTCATATTGAACCCGATCTAAATGTGTAATACAATACAGCTTATTCAGAGCCAGTCTGAAGAGTAAAAAGTGTAATTCATGTACTCTTTTTAAAACTGGTAGGTTAGATGTAAATCAAGTAGGTTAGAACTGTTGGAATGGTGCTTTGGGGTTAGGATTTCTGTTAGGCCTTCCTTAGTAATAGTTAATATCACATATAATTAGCACTCATTTACACACAATGTTAATGTGTTCAAATTCCTACAGAATCATGGAATTCAAAATTTATCCTGTTTTGTAGCACTTTCTTAATATTTACCCCCATCCCCCCAGAAGAAAAAATACAGGCTTTATGTATTTGAGTTCTGTTCAATGTTTAACTATAAAACAGGAAGTGATAGTGTTTGTCATAAAATAAAAATGGCTTTGTGTGTGTGTTTAATATGTAGCTGCAAAAGGGCACGTATGAATAGATGTTAATAGTCTCGGAACACAAGTTATTATAAACCAAGGGATTTGGGAGACTGAATTTCGAATCTAGAATGAGTATGACAGCCATGGATCTACACATTGATTTGTACTGAAGTTTGATTTTGCTTTTGGTTTGATTTATTAAGCACTGGTAATCAGGGGCCATTTCATGGCAACCACTACATGTAGTACCAGTGGCCTTGGTGGTTAAAAAAATTTTTTAAAAGAAAAGTTATTTCAAATAACCATTTCATCCAGGTACAGGCAACCTGCAACCCACTCTAATGGTTTACAAGACACGAAATGAATTACTAGGTTGCTTAACTTCCTGTATTCCTTCCCCCAACATATGTCCAATTTTACTTTGTTTCAAAGTGTATCAGCAGTTTCAGTGGTAGTCACTAAAGAGTAAACAAGTCTTTAAATAAACGATGACAGTAATATAAACTGTTTTTTTGTTTTGTTTTTAGTGGTTGAGTGGTTTTTCTTTGTTCAAAGTAAGGTTTTAAAACCAGGAGTATGCGTGAATAATAAATTTTTTTAAAAATTTCATTGCCTAAGTCTAACAGTAATTTGGCTTATTTAAATGAAAATGTTTTCTTTTCTCTTAAAGAACATATTATTTTTAAACACAAGTTGCCATTTTAAGGAGGTAAATGACTACTTAAAAGTACTTATTGATGGGGCCTCCTCAGCAGTCCAGAGGCAGTGTGTTAAAGCATTACACTAAATGCCTGCCATTAGGACACTTGCTCATGCTGTCATCTGTGTTTTGGCAGGTGTTTTATCTTTGCCACTGAGTTGTTAATGGAGATTTGAAGGGCCACGTTCTAAAGAGGAAAAATAGGTGTCTTCTCTCCCCAAGTTGATATATATTCTAAATTCAAAATAATCACTCTTATTAGCAAAACGAAATTTGCATTTCTTAATATGAATTCAGTATAGCTAGGATAGGCATTGTTTTTGGCATTATTCTTTTTATGACAATTTTAAGATAACCATTTTTCCTGACTTTTGGGTTTTTGCTGTCCTAAGCTTTTTATACGAGATAAAAATTTCTCAATTTTCATATCTTATGTCTCAATCTAATGTAATACACTCTTGGGCTATCATAAAGTAACTTTTACTTTGTATACTATGCAGATATTTCTTCTATGATAAAAAGAGCAAGAATAATAGGATCAAGTTTGCTAAACTCATTATAATACTAAAATAAAAAATATTGGGCACCCAGGAAATCTGACTCAGATATACCTAGTCTAGGACAATAGAACCTGACCTGGGCTTTTCCTTTGTGATTGCATAGTGTTGAAACAGAAATTAGAAGCTACTCCCACTTGTGAATATATTATTCCAAATTCACAGAAGAGGTTGTGTAAGACTCAGAATCTGGTCCAACCCCAGGCAGGGTTTGAGAATTAAATTAGGAGAATTAATGTGCATATTTGAATACATACCACACTTGTAGGTTAAAAGGCAAGGCAAGGGATTTGGCAAGTGCAGGGTCTGTCAAAATTGCTTTTTCCACTTCAAGCAAGTACAGTTTGAGCCCATGCTATGCTCTAGGCACTATGCAAAGCCCTCTTGAGGGCATACAGAAAAATTTCAGACTGCCTCTTAACAACTTAAAATGTAGTTTATAGACAATTGAAATATTTTGTTTCTATCCCTTGATGGTACTTAATGTATTTTTGGTGCTTGATAAGGCCATAATTCTAGATGTTACTGATGTTAAACTGTCCTACCCCCTGTAATTCTAAGTCAACTTCCATTCTTATAAGGCCACTTTTAAATCCAGTGGGGGGATTGCTCTGAGTCAGAACTGAATAAAGTTTGTGGACACCCCACTTTACCCCAGATCTTTGTTTTAGCCACTGCTGAGAAGGATCTGACTAGATCCTTCTTTTTGTACCTAATCCAGTTCAGTTTGAGACTCTCGTTCTTCATGCCAGGGGCTAGTTCTCAGGGCAAAAGAAGGAAGGAGTTATTTCTGGTGGGCATCTTTACTCATGGACTTCGCTTGTTTAACTCAGTGGCTACTGGGGTTTCTCACCTACTTCTTGAACTTTCATTCTGAGTAGATAATTAACTTACTACTACCAAAAATAGAAGTGTATGATTTGGACTCCCTCAATTTCCCTCCCGCTATTCCTAAACTAATCTATAATATCTTTGACGACCTTCCTCTCATTCTTCTTCCTCATCTAGCTTCGGAAAAATACCTGTTCACCTTTCCAAGGAAAGGACAACCTGTCTATGGCTCTTTCACTTACACCATATTGGAGACCTGCTCAGTTAGCTGAATTCTGGTCTTGCATCTGAGATCTCTCCCTCTCCATTGACTCCTTCCCCTTAGCCGTTTTTTTTTTTTTTTTTTT
>NW_007232072.1:32548-36277 GCF_000164805.1 Carlito syrichta
CCCACGGGCTCAGGCAATCCACTCACCTCAGGCTCCCAAAGCGTGGGATTACAGGCTGAGCCACCAAGCCCGGCTGCCCCTTAGCTTTTAGATAATCAAGTTTTACCCCCATATTAAAAAACAAAACAAAAACTCCAAAAGAAGAACCAAAAAGTCCTTGCCTTGTTCCCGCCCCCACACTCTCAGTTGCTGCCCTCTCTGCTTTCAACACTGTCAAATGTAGTGAAAAAGAATCATTGCCACTTAATATATTTTAAGTGCTTGATAAGGTCATCTTCTTTCTTCTTTCTCGTTCACTTCCCGAGTGCCATCTGCAGCTAATTCCACTAGTCCACGGACATCGCCGCAAATGAAGAAGCTAGTGATGCAGTTTCCAATCCAGAGACTGCATTCACGCATCCCACCCTGTGTCAGTTTTGTCCGAGTGAAGACCCTCCTTGAGTGTCTGCAGTGGGACTCTCTGCTGCCTTGCTTAGTTCTCTCACTTTTCTTTCTCTCTTCCTTGGTTTGTTGCCCTTAGACGATTTGCTTCATAAACACTGGTGTTCTCCAAGATTTTATTCTCTGCCACCTGCTCTATTTGTGTTACAGAGGTAGGCCAGCAGTCCTCAACTTTTTGGCATCAGGGACTGGTTTCATGGAAGACAATTTTTCCACGGATGGAGGGCAGGGGCAGTGTGCAGTCAAACCTCGCTGTGATGTTAATCTGTATTTGCAGCCACTCCCCAGCACTAGCATCCTTGCCTCAGCTCCACCTCAGATCTTCAGGCATTGGATTCTCATAAGGAGTGCACAGTCTATATCCCTCCCATGTGCAGTTCACAATAGACTTCATGCTTCTATGAGAATCCGACACCACCACTGATCTGACAAGAAGCAGAGCTCAGGCAGTAATGCAAGCAATGGGGAGTGGCTGTAAATACAGAGGAAGATTCACTCCCTCCCCTGCTGCTCACCCCTTGCTGTGCACCCCGGTTCCTAACAGGCCATGAACCAGGTGGTTGGGGACCCCTGTTCTAGCAATCATGGTTATGCTCACAATTTCAATTACTAGCTATATTCTTGGTGGTAGTTCCCAAGTCTTTATAGCGCTGACCTTTCTTCTTAAGTTCCAGTTCATATATCATGGGATCTACTGAACTTTTCCATTTCATTGTATCATGGGTACTTTAATACTCAGTCTATTAAATATTGAAAGAATATTAGCTCCAAATCTTCAAGTCTCTTTTTTTCTATAATCAATCCACAGTCTAACTATTTGGTTAGTTATTTCAATATTTCCCTCTTTATCTCCCTTATCTGCCACATATGATTTCTGTTGATTATTTTAAGTTTTAGGCCTTCTCTCCGGTTGTTATTTACCTGAACTGTTGCAGTAGTCTCTTAATGGATCTCCCTTTCTTCTTTTCCTTTCTGCCCTCAGTCTTTTCTGGGTGCCACTATCAATGTTATCTTAAAATGAAAATAAATCTGAATGATTTGCTAGTGCTTAGGATATCAAGTCTAAACTTCTCAATGTGACAGTTAAGAAAGCCTTTACCGTTTTTCTGTTTTGTTTTGTTTTGAGTTGGTATCTCACACCATTGCCCAGGCTGGTCTCGAACTCACGGCCACCCCAACATCAACCTGCTGGGTTCTGGAGATCCTTCCACCTCAACCTTCTAAGTAGCCGGAACTACAGACACCCACTACCATACCCGGCTATTTTTTTCTTCTTCTTCTTCTTCTTTTCTTTTGTGGAGACGAGGTCTTTGTCAAGTTGCCCAGGCTGGCCTCAAACCTGCAGGCTGAAGCAAGCCACTCACCTTGGCCTCCCAAAGTGCTGGGATTACAGGCTGAGCCACCAAGCCCCATCCATTTTTCTTAATCATCTTTTTCAACCTCATTTCTAAGAACCACCTAACTCATTTTCTGTTTTCATTCACTCACTTTCTTCATTCTGCTGTGCACATGTTCCTTACACTGCCTAGAAAGTTCTTTATTTCCCATGACATTCTTACTCATCCTTCAAGACCCAGCTTAAACTTCACCCTCCAGGGAGATCATTCTCAGACACATTCATGTGATTTGTAAGGAATTTTTCTATCCAACCATGTGACTAACTGGAGATTTTTTTCCACTAAAATATGCAGCTCCACGATGTTGTAATCAGGTCTATAGAAGGGAGAAGCAGTGAAGGATTCTCTTGAAATATGGAGGAAGAGTGAATCTTCTCCCATATAATTTTTAGGTTTTCCTGTCTTGGAGGTTTGTACCTTAAGTGTTTTACATTCATAAGAAATATATTGAATACCACTTTTGAACCCAGGGTTAGAGTCTTAGGGTATCAAATGATGACACTGTTTTTATCTTCTGAGCCTAACAGAGAGATCAGGTAAGTAAGACAGGAATTGCACAGTCTATGTGCAGTGACAGCACTTGGACAGAAGGCGGGGGGGTGGGCAGGAAGGAGGGGGGAAAAATACAGCCAAGGGGTGATAGGGCAGGCGGACAGACTGTACATCTCAACTGTGCTTAACAGGAAGAGCAAACACCAGCAAACTCTTCAGCTGCCATTTATTGAGCACTTGCTGTATATGTGAAAGGTACTACAATAAAAACCTCATGTCCACTATCTTGTTAAATCTTAGCAAAATCTCTGTGAAGTGTCTACAATCACTATTCCCATTTTATAGATGAGGAAATTGATGTGCAGAGATGGTCAATAACTGGCCTAAGGTTATACAACAGAGGCATGCTTGAGCCAAGTCTTGAGCCAGTGTCTTATTCCTAAGCATGTGCCCTCAACTACTACACACCCTTCCCAGCCAGTGAAGGGTAGAGGCCTCTTCAGGCTTGGGGAACATGTATGTGTGAAGGTATGGAGATGTGAGTACATTTGCATAGTCTTGGAACTGCAGTAACGTCATCATGGTTGGAACTTGGTCTAGAAATGAGGGAGTACAGGAGGTAGGGCTGGAAATGATCTTGAAAGACCTCGTTCATATTCTGTGTTAATACACTTAGAACGTAGCCTGAAAGGGGGTGGGGAGGGTGCTGTTAAAGTCTGTTAGCCAAAGGAGCGTGCATTTGCATTTTGAACAGTTATTTTGGGAACTGTGGGAAATACATTGGGGCTGGGATAGAGAAACCTCGAGGGTGGAGGCTGGATGCCAATCAGAAGGGCATGGCAATAGTTCAAGGGGGAAGGGATGAGCGTCTCATTCATTCATTCAACAGACCTTAGAATTAGGAACTTGAAGTAGATGGAGCCTACCCAGAATTCTCTATGATTGAAGAAAGGGAGGAATTTGGCATGATCTTAGGTCAGGTCTGGTTAACTTTCAGATAATAGAAAATACCGAGGTTTTGAATGGAGGGCAGGTGGTAAGTAGGTTTTTGGACATGTTGACTTGGAAATAACTGTTGTTCATCCAAAGGAAGTGACCAGCAGACCGTTGGCTTCCCAAACATATGCCATTTATAAGAAAGGCTGAGCCTGCTAAACTTAAAAAAAAACAGTGTGCAGGGCTAGGCTCGATGGCTCAGTCTGTAATCCCAGCACTTTGGAAGGCCAAGGCAAGTGGATTGCTTGAGCCCATGGGTTCAAGACCCGCCCAGGCAACTTGGCGAGACCTCAACTCGACAATAAAATCAAAAATAGCTGGGTGTGTTAGTGCGCACCTGTAGTTCCCGCTACTGGGAAGGCTGAGGCGGAAGGATCGCCGGAGCCCAGCAGGTCGAGGCTGC
>NW_007232072.1:36297-162158 GCF_000164805.1 Carlito syrichta
CCCCGACCAAAAAAAAAAAAAAAAAGGAAAGAAAAAACAGTGTGCAGGTGGATAAAACCGTGGGAGTTGAAAACTACTGTGTGTGGTGGGGCGCGGGGGACAGCACTGAATACGAAGCTCTTGGAACACAGACATTTAGTGTGAGTCAAGGAACAGGTTTCAACAAAGAAAGCAAACTGGGGTTGGGGGACAAAGCAGGAGAGAATTCATAATCAAGAGATACCATGGAGGCCAAGAGACAAGAGCAAGAAAGGAGCTGCCCACTGACTCAAGAACCATAGAAAAGTCAAGACAGAAAGTGAGCCACACGTATTGGATTTTTCACAACGATTGTTGGTGACTTGGGCAAAAGCTGTTGTAGTAAAGAAGTAGAGATGGAAAGCTATGTGACAGAGATTTAAGGAGTGAATTGGAGGTGAAGACATGCTTATAGATTATTACTTGGGAATACCAGAGAAAAGAGACAAGTATGAGGGTTTTTTTTTTAAGTTGGTGAATATTCAAACATTTTTTTTTACAAAACATTAAAAAAACAAAAAAACAAAACCCAAAAAACCCCACAAATGGAATAGAGGGATGGATGTAGGAGGCAGATAATCAACAGAGGAAAGTCTTCAGGGAGATCAGTGGTTATGGAGGTTGACATGGAAACTAGTTCTCAGGTGAAAGGATTTATTTCTGAAAAGGAGGGAGAGGAAGGAAAGGAGGTGTGGATAGTTGGGGTTGCAAGGAGTTATGGGTGGGAAGTATTGGAAGATTCTCCTCTGAAGGATTCAGTTTGAGTTAAGAAGTAGGGAGAGAAGACTCTAGTGGAGAGAACAGGATAAAAGGCAAAAGGAGAATGGCTTAAGAGTTGTCAGAAAGGAGAGCAAGGTTGGGCTCAGTGGCTAAAGCCTGTAAAACCAGCACTTTGGGAGGCTGAGGCGAGGGGATTGCCTGAGCTGATAGGTTTGGGACCAGCCTGGGCAACGTGGTGAGACCTCATCTCTACCATAAATCAAAAAATTAGCCGGATGCCTGTAGTTCTGGCTACTTGGAAGACTGAAGCAGAGAGATCACCTGAGGCCAGCAAGATGAGGCTTCAGCCAGGCTCGGTGGCTCAGCCTGTAATCCCGCGCCATTGGGAGGCTGAGGTGAGTGAATTGCCCGAGCCCACGGGTTCGAGACCCGCCTGGGCAGGCAAGACCTCATCTCTATGATAAAATCAAAAAATTAGCTGGGCGTGGTAGCGTGCACCTGTAATTCCGGCTACTCGGAAGGCTGAGGCGGAAGGATCGCCAGAGCCCAGCAGGTCAAGGCTGCAGTGACCGGGAGCGGCCACTGCACTCCAGTCTGGGCAACAGAGTGAGACTCCAACTCAAAAAAACAAAAAAAAAAAGATGAGGCTTCAGTGGCCGTGAGTGTGACACTGCACTCCAGTCTGGGTGACAAAATAAGACTCCAACTCAAAAAAAAAAAAAATGGAGAGAGAGAATCTCAGAAAGGAGAACAAGGTGAAAGGTTGAAGGTTCAGGTAGGCGGGGCCTGTGACACTCCCATTGTTTCCTAGCAGCCACACAAATTTCTACTGAAATCTGTAAGATGGATGACTCTTCTGCCCATCCATGGGACCCCTACCGAAAGGATGGCACTTACAACCTTGTATTGTGTAAAGTCCTTGTCATCCTCCATAGGAGAATTGTGAGCTCCTAAAATGTAATTCCTGCCTTTTTCCCCATTATTGTATCCCCACGTCCTATCACAGTGTTTCATATCAGATAATTCTCCACAAATGTTTGTTGCATCTTTAAAATTTCTGAACTGGACTGTGTGTGTGTGTGTGTGTGTGTGTGTGTGTGTGTGTGTGTGTGTGTGTGTGTCTACCATGAACTGAGACTTCTCTGCAACTACATAGCTGTTTCCAGCACTGTGATCTGGGATGGTTTGGGTAGGTGGTCTGTATTCACTAATACTTGTCAAGTCAAGATAAGATTGTGAAGTCCAATACTTTTGACATTTGATGTAAAATAACTTCCCCCATTTTACTTGCCAATTTATCCACAATTCTAGCTTTACTCTTGGTTGCTTCTATCTGCTTCTATCTGATTTAGACTGCTATAAGCATATCTTACTTATTCGGAATTTTCTTATTTATGTTAATTATCTATGTTCCTGCATTTGTTCTCTGTATTTTAAATCTTTTCTTCATTTTCCTGTTTCACGAGATGGCAGTAGGCAAAAGAGAAAAAACTCAAATCAGTTCATTTCACTACCTAATAGTTTTTTAAAAATACATGTTTATACAGATTGAAGTTGTACTTAACAGCTGGAGTGATATTTTTGGCCTACCCTTATTTTCTAATTACTAGTGCAAAAGCTATTCAAATTATGGTTTATCCAGGTCATTTTTACTTTAATTTTTTTACTGACAGCATACTTAAATTGCTTCCACGATCAAATGTTTTCATAACAAGTAATACAGTGCATTGAATGTTTTTTGTATTCCTTAGAAAATTCATTTGGCAGCCTAAGTTATGAAATGGTGGTGTGTTCACTGCCATTCTTACTTACTTAGAGCCTCTCAAAAAGTTTAACATCACTTATATCTCTTTTTTTAAAAAATAATTTTTAAAAAGTAAAACCATGACTCATACAAATGTAAAATGAACATGTGTCAAAGATTTTATTTCATCCATTAATTAACAAGCAAACCAGCAAGAAAGCAAAACCTTTTTAAAGAAAATTGAAAGAACAAACACATTTATAGGTAATCTAGGATGCTGGAATTAATTTGTTAATAAATGCAAAATCGGCCAATATCCTCAGGGCAGCAAAATGTAATCTTTTGGAATCCTCTCTTCCACCAGGTGGAAATCAATTGCAGAACAAAATTTACTTGTATCTCTGTGGACACCAATCCATTTGCATTACCATCAATTTTCTACAACATACAAAATTGTAAAATAGCCCAGTCAGAATCAGTGAAAAGCACAGGCTCCTAGAAAACCAGACCATTCCACAGGACCTGTTAAACAATGCCCAGACTCCATTGAAAGGACACTGGGTCATCTTTATGTCCACTTCAACATCGTCTGCCATATTTTCTGACACTTGCCTTCCTTTGTAATTCTAACATAGTCACCCCTTTATTTTTTCTTATAACTATAGTCCCTCCTGCTCCATGCTTCTTTCTCAGGGAAAAAAATAATTCACTCTCCATGGTTTTAAAGAATGCAATAGAAGTCCAGGTTTTGCCTGGGGCTTCCTAATATTTGGGTGGCTAGAAAGGTAGAGACCCGGGAAGAGGTGAGCTGTGGACACCACAAGTTTGGTTCAGACTGCAAATTTACAGAAATGTAACCATCTGAACTAGTCAGAGAAGGTCTATATCATTTTATTAAAATGTCAGCTTATCTAGTTTTATGTCAGTATACATTTTTACAGCACAGTATTGTTTAGAGAGCACTTGCCTATACAATTTCTCACCACAATTACATTTTCTCACCACAATTACGTGTATTAGTCTAGTACTTGTTGTGTATCCTCTTAGTTACAGAGAGAGTAAATCAAGGCATGAAAAAAGTGAGTTGTGTAAAGTGGCATATTAAGAAGTGGCAGGGGTAGGATTTGTACTCAGGTCTTTGGACCTTTGTCCAGTTCATATTTCACTGTGCATCCTGGCATTCAATTCACTGGGCATTATTGAGTAATAGTAGTGTTCTTAGAATAGTAGCACTCTCTGCCTCTGGTTTTTATTTCAGTTTACATAGGAGGGAGAAATCTTAAGCATGAACTGTTAACAAAGTTGATATTTTATTTATATTTGTGTGTGTGTGTGTGTGTGTGTGTGTGTGTGTGTGTGTGAAACCATCTAGCTACTTGTATAAAAAGAGTTGCTAACTGACCGAAAAATATAGAAGGCAACTACAATTTTTCCACACTTTTGTATATTATAGTTGAATAGTGAGTGATTGCATTTGTTTACCCAGTTCCTCTTTTATAAGGCAACAACTGGTAGTTTAGCCTATTGAGAAGAATTGATAGGATATATCCTACTTATTAGCAGTATCTGCTTTTAGTTTCAACTTGTTTCTTAGCTCCTCGAGTGGTTTTTTTGAAGGAAGGAATAACTGTAATATACATTTGGAGATAGTTGCTCTGTAGTGTCAATGAAACGTGGGGGCGGGAAAATGCTATTCAATTGTATATAATCCTTTGTAAGACTAGCATACAAAATGTTTATTGCTGTCTAAATTTTGCAATGAGAAAATAGCCACAGAGAATGTTTTTACTTGTTAGTATTCTAAGACTTCCATCCTAGTGGAAAGATGTGATTTGATTCATCCGATTTGCTTTGTATATTAAAGTACAGTAAAAACTGCCACTTTTTTTTTTTTTTGGAAATGTAGCATAAGGATAGAGATAAATTTCATATCAGTTTAGCAAGTTCTATTTAGAAGAAGCATATTGAAGTTGGGATTGAAGATAATATTTGGTTTGATTTTCTGTTCAAAAATTTACCATGATCAGGACAACATTTTTCTACATATATCAACAGGCAATAATGATTACTTCAAAGCTTCCAAGGCCAGATACTACACCTGCATATTTCTACACAGTTGCTGGATTTATTCCCAAGATGCATGATAATGTCTACTTTGTATTACTAAGATTGAGTAAAGAAAAGTTACAGTGTTGTCTACCAGCTGTGCAAGTTGATATTAAAATATACTTTGTTTCTATTTTTTACTTAATGGGTCTTTTCCATTGTTACACTGTTTACTTAAGTGAACAATTAAAACATTGTTCTTTATTTTAAGAATCTCTAACTTACTAAGATCTTGTAATATAGATTTCTGTAATTAAATGAAATATTTTTCTTTTTCTTTTCCAGGTTCAGCTCAACTACTGTTTAATAAAACAAAATCTGTGGAATACACCTTTTGCAATGAAACCGTTGTCATTCCATGCTTTGTTACTAATGTGGAGGCACCACACACTAACGAATTATATGTAAAGTGGAAGTTTAGAGGAAAAGACATTTATGTCTTTGATGGAAATATGAACGTGACCAAGAATGACCCTGAATTTAAGAGTGCAAGAGTCGAAATCTCAGAATTACTAAAAGGAGATTCCTCTTTGAAGATGGATAAGGATGAAGCCATTTTAGGAAACTACACTTGTGAAGTAACAGAATTAAGCAGAGAAGGCGAAACAATCGTAGAACTAAAATATCGTGTTGGTAAGACTTCTATAAAAGCGTTCTTTTCGTGTGTCCTTCTACAACCTGATCCTATTAGAAAGAGGGCAAAATGGGGCTAGATACTCCTTTGAATCAAAAAAGCAGGCTTTTGTAATAAATGTTGATGCAATGCTCAGCAGCGTTAAGATCACGAGTTCTCTTATTTGCTTTTCTACTTTTTGCAGTAAAAGGCATTTTCTGTTTATTAATTATATGTTGTGTGGTTCTCAGACTTTTGGTCTGAGGACAGTCCTGTTTGGATGATTGGTCCTGGGGCCATCTACTCTGCATTTCTCTTTGCAACCATCAGAAGTTCTTCCTTTCATGTGGTTAAATTCAGACTACCCCCCCCCCCACGCACACACACACGCACACACTTTTTTTTTTTTGTAACCTTGCACACTTTGAACAAGGATTGCCAAGTCCCAGCCATCCTCTCTCTGGGACAATAGACTAGGAGGAGAATCGGGAGGTTAAATCAGGTTATCATGCATTATTTCTTGAGGTTTTCTGTGCTTAGCCTTGCTTTGGTATTCTTTTCCTTGGCCAAGATGTGGGGGAGCTAGGAATCCAAATTAATTTATTTGAATTCAGGCTTGGTTGTAGCACCATGATTCTGCCCTTTCTTCACAAACTTGGGCTGGTGAGTTGAACAAAGTAGCCAAGTTACTGAGGTAAAAATAGCCGTCTTTCTTCTTTCATGCTGTGCCAGCTGATTTCTTCAACCTTATACGGGAATTTTCTGAATTTCTGTCTTGAAATCTCTATTTAGAATCACCTGTCATATTACTGATTTGGGGATTAACCACATTTTGAGAACTTCTGCTCTAGAAAGGATTAGAGCCATTTAATTGGATCAACTGTTACCCTAGCTTTTGCTGTTATAAGACATCGGTCAGCAAACTGGAAATAGGGTGTTTGGTCTGCGAAATATTTTGACATTGTTTTGGATTTGGATATGTGATTATATCCCCTACTCAGCAACCTATTCTTCACCTATGTGATATTGAAAAGTTACTTCACTGAGTCCAAGTTACTTCATCTCTAGAATGGCGGGGAAAGTAGATAACTTGCTTTTATGTGTTTTACAGTCTAATAAACATCAGATGAGATCCCATGTGGACGAGTTCTTTGTAAACCAAGGTGTGTTGCAAACATTGGTTGTTTTTCTGGAATGTGTATTTTATGAAGTAAGGTATTGAGTTGCTGATACCTGGAATGTTGTGAGAGGGATTTGTGTGCAGTGAATTATGGGCAGGGGATGACTCAGAGTCGGCAAGGAGAATTTGGAAGATTTTTCTGCTCAGAATCTCTCTGACGTTATAATTTCTACTATTGATATTAATTTCAGCTAGGGAGCTTTTTTGTTTTTCCTTTCTTTCTTAATGTATACCTTTCTGTATGACTCTAATCCATCATATGCTATGAGTGATGAATTAGATCATCTGATGCCTAGTTGACATTTTTCTGAGTTAATTTACAGTTTCATGGGAGTGAGAGACTAAGACATGGAGGAACAGTAATTTTGGGGGATGCCTGGGTCACCAACAAGTAAACTGGTAAACTCAGGAAAGGAAATTTGAAAGGTCAGAAGAGGAAATGAAGATGGATGGGAAAGCAATACCAGTATCTGAGATGAAGACAGAGTTTATAATTTTGCATGTGATTGTTTTTAATCCTTCTTTGTTTTCAAAATAACGTGTAAGAACAAGAAGCGGGCTTACTCTGGGGCCAGTAAAATTAGATAGTATTATTTTATTATAGTGAATGTGGAAAATTCTACCAGAGGTTTGCTACATTTGGCTTTTGTACCCATTTTTATTTTTTGAAATAATTATTGATTCACAAGAAGATTCAAAGATAGAGAAGTACTTTGTGCCCTTTACTCAGTCTCCTACCCCTACCTAATGGTTACATATTATGCAGCTATAACACAGTGCCAAAGCCAAGAAGTTCACAGTGGTGCGGTGTGCGTGATTCTGCCATTTTATCATGTGTGTATTTGTGTAACTACCACCACAATCAGGATGTAGAGCTATTCCATAAACACAAATGTCTCTCTTATGCTAATCCCTTGCAGTCACACCACATCTCCCACTATCCCTAATCTGGCAAGCACTAATTTGGCCCCATATCTGTAATTTTGTCATTTTGACAGTGCTATATAAATGGAGTCATACACTCTGTGACCTTTTGCGATTGGCTTTTTCACTTAGCACAATGCCCTTGAGAGCTATCCAAGGTGGTGTATGTATCAGTAGTTCTTTTTTCCTCTCTTTCTTTCTTTTTTTTACATTGCTGAGTAGTATTCCATGGTACGGGAATGGGTGTATGCCAGTGTGTTTAACCATTCACCCATCATGCGACATTATGGTTGTTTGCAGTTTGGTGCTACTACAAATGAAGCTGCTACAAACAATTGTATACAGGTTCTTGTGTAGGCATTTAATTTCTCTGTGAATACTCTCAGCGGTACAAACACTGGGTTGCCTGTGTGTGCTTAGTTTTTTTTTTTTTTTAATTTTTTAAAATTTTTTGTTTTTTGAGTTGGAGTCTCACTCTGTCACCCAGGCTGGAGCGCAGTGGCACACTCACGGCCACCCCAGCATCAGCCTGCTGGGCTCTGGCGATCCTTCTGCCTCAGCCTTCCACGTAGCCAGAACTACAAGTGCACGCTACCAGTCCTGGCTAATTTTTAATTTATTATAGAGATGAGGTCTTGCCAAGTTGCCTGGACTGATCTTGAACCCACGAGCTCAGGCAATCCACTCACCTTGGCCTCCCAAAGTGCTGGAACTACAAGCTGAGCCACCCAGTTCAACCAGTCTTTAAAGAAACTGCAAAACCTGTGACTGTTTAGTTTTATATTCCCATCAACAATGTAAAAGTGATCTAGTTTCTTTATATCCTCACCAGCATCTGATGCCACTATTTTGTATTCATTTTTGACTGAAAAAAAAAGTCTCTACACAAAAAGGTTTAATGGGCAGAACTCTCACTGTGGTATACAAATTTGTTGTAATAAGGATATTTACCCTTCATGTGGACTTTGAGGACTTAGGTATTAGAAACTGTCTTTGCTATGTTGTGTCTTTTTTTTTTTTTTTTCTCAAGTATAAGTATAAACGAGAAGCAGAACTTGCTCAAGAAAGAATTGAATTCCACTTAATAGAATGCAGGTAATGGCACATTTTTTCATGCCCCTCCCTCTTTTTTTGAGTACTGGGACTGAATACATAGAACCACTGTTGGATACAGTTTTATATCTCTCTGGTGCCTATGTATAGCATAGTACTGTGAAAGGAATAAAAGGCTTGAATTTAGAAAGCTGCTTTTTTCGATACTTCAACATTTTCCAGCTTAAGAAAACTTGGATAAGAAGCTCTACCTATCTGGCCCTCAGATTTTTATCCCCTCAGTACAGTGGGGATATCATCTCCATCACAGAAATGTTTGTGATATAGATAAGGTAATATTTTTCTTACTTTACATAGATTTATTAAGTGCCTATTGTGCATCAGGTATTGTGCTAGGCACTGTGGACTTAGTGATGCCTATGATATCATTCCTAGTTTGAAGGAAGTGATCACAATACAAATAAGAAAAGTAAAATGACCTAATGTTTGTTTGAGCGTGTGCCAGATGCTTCATATGTGTTGTGTCCTGTTATCTTCTCAAGAACTGTAGGAGATTGCTGAGGTCTTCCCACTTAACAAATGGTGAAGCAAAAGAGATTCAAGGTACTTGTTCAAGGTGAAAGTAATAGCCAGAATTTTAGTAAAGATCTCTCTGGCTTCAAAACCCAATATTTTTGCCACTATCATTTATAGTACCCGTGAAAACACTTGCAAATAACTGAGTACTAAATGTAAATAATAATAGCCAAATAATTTGTTATTAATATTCCTTAAGTCAACACATCAAAAAAGCCATCACAATCTTGAAACTTCAAGTAAAAGTTTGGTCTTGATTTTTGTGATTTTTTTTCTTCCGGTGGAAACTGGAGATTCTCTGTGCTTGTGGAAGTTTGAAGGAGAGACACACTGACCACAGCGGTGTTCTCGCTTTTTCAGGTTGTCCTATTTTTGTACATAGTGATAAGAGAAATGAGTGCTGAGTTTTAAGAACACTTAAGCTTGGAAGCAAAATTTAAACACTCGTTTGCAGACCACGCCTTCTTAGTGCTATTAATTTGTCTTTCCACTGATGAGAAGTTTGTTTTCCTGGGAGCCACTCTGTCTGATCAGGAGTAGGAGGAGAGTGGTGAACAGAGCTGTCCACCATAGCTAAGGCAGAATAAGCATGTGAATGCCCTTGGGTTGCCTCTCTCCATCTCATGATGGAAAAATACCTGCTATTGTTCTTAGTCCATTTTAAGCTTAATTTATTCTCTTAGTGCCGTAGACATTCAGAACTGAAAGATACTTCTTAGAGAAGTATCATGTCTCACTCTCTCCTTGGGGAACAAGCGTTAACATCATCTGATGATATTACCATAACAAATCGATAGCTTAATGGGTATATATCGGTGGTTTTATATAAAATATTGGGGTTATTTTTTCCCCCAGCATCAACTGGTTTTTAAATGTCCAATTCACTGATCCTCAAACTTTTCTCAGTGTAACAGATTACAGAGAAGGGAAACACGCTCACATCAGTGACTGGAGTTAAACTCCAGAAGAAATCTGCAGCAGCAATTTTAAACTGAGAGAATCACAGTCATCCCCCTCCCTGCCCCTCCATCTACCCTCAACACACACACGCACACGCACACGCACACGCACACGCACACGCACACGCACACCAGGGAACAATTTAGAATCTTCACAGTAGTTGTAAGAAGGGAGAGTGTGTGAAACTTGAGTAAACCCCCAGGTGATTCTGATAAACTCTGGTTAAGAATCACTTAGACAATATTTTTTGCTCTATAATCCCACTCTCTCTGTGTCATTGAAATTTCTCTTATTTTTTTTTTTTTATTCTGCATAGAACCTTGGCGTCATCAAGCAGTCATCTAGTCTATATCATCATCTAATTCACAGATTACTTCTCTCGCGTCCCAGGTAGTTGGACATTCAGACGTTTTACCTGAATGCTTGACATGATGAGACATTATTGCTTCCCAAAGGATCTTGATCTATTACCAGGCACTTTCGGTTCTTCCTTAAGTAAAGCTAAAACTTGCTGCCTTGTAATTTCTCACTCACTGGGAGGGTTGTAGTATTTCTCTCAAGTTTCTTCTTCCCTAGGATAAAAAATCCCCAGCTTTTTTAGCCATGTCTCAATCCCCATTCTAGTTATCCTCTTTTGGAGAAACCTCTGATCCATGTTTAAATATGGTGAGTAAGACTGGACTCAGTGCTGCGTTTGTTGGCCACACCCTTTTACCTCCCAAGTCACCATTGCCACTGAAACTTTCTGACCCACCCTGCTTCTCTGTAATCCATTCTCCACGTGGTTGCCAAAGAAAGTTTTAAATAAGTCAGGTCATGTTTCTTCCCTATTTGCAGCCTTCCAACCACTTGTCATTACTCTTACAATAAAACCCAAACTCTCTTCACAAGCTGTTAAGACTGGACATGATCTTGCCCCAGCAGACTCTTCCCATCTGATTTCACAACACTAAATACCAGTCCCAGTGGCCATCATTTGGTTTATTGAACTCTCCATTCCTTTGGCATTTCTTCATCCCTGTCTTCACCTGGCAGGCCCTTCCCATCCAAGGCTCAGTGCTGCTCTTTCTCTCCAGCTTTTCCTTCCAGCTCTGAGAGTCTGTTCCTCAACTCCTGCCCTCTTCACGCTCAGGGCCCCCTGCCTTGTTCCCTACTGGCCTCCAAGAGCCTAGAGGAATCCCTCCCCCTGGTGGGCTTTCAATGAGTGTTTGTGGAATAAATGAAAAGTGAATGATCAGATCAAGGTCGAATGCACCTCTTACTCTTATTAACAAATTTCTATTTATGCATTCTAAGACTGCTTATTGTACAGAGGGAGAGGCCAGTGAAGGAACATTTCATTGTCAGCTCATTTTGAACATGAAGTTGGATACTAGCTATATTTTTAAGGTAGAGCTGGTGGGATTTCCTGTCTGAGTAGGTGTGGGATGTAGGAGAAACCAAGGAGTCAGTATAACTCCAAGATTTTTGTCCATGAGCAACTGGAGAAATGGAGTCACCACTACCGGGACTGGTATTTAGTGTTGTGAAATCAGATGGGAAGAGTCTGCTGGGGCAAGATCATGTCCAGTCTTAACAGAAGAAAACTGAAAGGAGAGGATTGGTGGGCAGTGGGGTGGGAGAATATCAAGACTTAGTTTAGGACATGAAGATTTGAGATGCTTAAGAGCCTGAATACATTGTGCTTCACATTCCTCAACCATAAGGAGGGTCTGATAATTCCTTATATGATAATTGAAGACTTGAGAGTTAATGTACACAATTAAAAACAAAACAATAGAGGAAGTAGGTAAGGAAACATAAATTGATTAAGTATAGTTATTAGATCATAGAGCTTTTACCAAATCCTTTGGGCATTAGATATGAAAACCTACACGTAAGTCACAAATTTTTTTTTCCTGGTGGCATTTTAGGTTGTACTGAAATGGGTTTTCTTTGGTGTAGAAAGTAGAAGGATATTCAGTTATACAGTTGAAAATTGAGGTGTTGATCCAGAGTATCCAAAAATATCTATCTCTTGGCCAAGATCTGCAACCACAGGAGCATGAAAAGAATTGTCTTCCATTCACTTGCTTATGGCTTATGGCTTATATTGTAACCTTCAACCACAAACGTGTTGCATCTCTACTACGTGCAGGGCAAGATGCTAGTAAAAAGGGAATATCTCTGATAGAGTTGATAATGCTGTTATATTCTGGTGGCACCGTAAGCATTTTACAAAGATTCAACATTATAGGCTTAACACAAGAAATACATAGCTATCATTATGCAGTGGAAGGCCGCCAAGTTCCTCACCCACTGATCCTAAGGAGCAGAGCAGGATAGGATTTCAGGGAAAGCTGGTGATTTCTAAGCACTGGTTTAAAAGAGTACTCACAAATGCTTGTCCAGTGGCACAGCCCCTGTAGGGAAAACTTGGGAGTGCTCTCAGTACATTCACATGACTTTGTTGTTAGAGAAGAAATTTCATAGCTAAAATTATGGTCATAAGGGTTTATAAGATGCAATTAAACTTAATTTTTTAAAAGGTCTCAACAAATCTTATTTGAAGTCTTAATATCTTAATTTCCTTAATATAGGACATGTGGTTATATTTTTACAGTACAAATAACATGTGACCTACTTAATAACAGCTTCCTTAATAACCTGAAGCCACTCACATCACTTTACATGTAAACAATCCTTCTGAAGCCTAATTATTCACAAATTAGCCTTCTGTGGCAGAATAAGTTTGAGAAAAGGCAGGGCTTATCTTTCTGTCTCAGTCACAGTAAGAGGAGGGTTTCTAGGGATGCAACTTGCTGAGTCAGTCTTCATAGGAACACTTCAACATTGCTTGAAGGTAAACTCTTGGTACTTAGCACATATAGGCATCCATCACACAAGCATGTAATAATTATTGTAGTTAATATTTGCTGAGTATGTGGCAGGTACTGAGCCTTGTTTTAAGCCCTTGGCATATACTTTATTAACTTTGTTAGTAGTGACAACAACCCTTCAAGATACAGGTTCTGTGTTATACTCCACCCAATTGAGGACACTGAAGAACAGAGTCAGGGTTACACAGATTGTTGAATTAGAGCTGGGCTCAAACCCAGGAAGAGTGGTTACAGAGATATGCTCTCAGCCACTGTACTGTACTACTCTTTCTGTTAAAACATAGATGAGGACAAATGTGGTGGGAAACACTTAAGTAAATGTCATGGTTTGTTTCATAAATAAAATTTGTATGTAAGTCAATTGTGTGTGTGTCATTTGGTTTATGTATACCTGTATATACATATAAATGTCAAGGCCACAGCTTTAATTGTTTTTATTTTCAACCTCCATAATAAAGCATATATTAGAGACCATTTGCAGAACTTAAAGTGATTATAGTAAATATTAATTGTGATTTTTGTTTTCTTTCTCCCCAGTGTCATGGTTTTCTCCAAATGAAAACATTCTCATTGTTATTTTCCCAATTTTTGCTATTCTCCTGTTTTGGGGACAGTTTGGTATTAAGAGTAAGTATTTATTTCTATTTTTCATTTACATTTCAGTGATGAAATTGTTATTTCCAGGAGGCATTATTGGCGAAATATTTTATTTAACTAAGTTGTATTAGGAAGACTGTTATTGTGATAAGTAAATATATGCACTTTGAATATTACACATCTCCTTGAAGTAAATATTGCCACCCATATTGTGCAACAGTTCACTTTTAATTCCTAAGAAAGTGGTTTTTATTTGTTGTTGTCATTTTTTAATCTCTCAAGAATGAATACTGGGACAAACAGTAATAGGCAAATGCCTCAAAATCATATGGCATTTTAATACTGAAAACATTTACACACATAACATTTAATTTGGTGAACAGATGCTGACAGACTACATTAGTATTAAGATAAAATGTTATTCTTTGTGTATTTAGATTCCCCTCTCTTTATTTTCCCAGTTTGACTTCCCTCCCTCCTCCCTTTCTACCTATCTTGAGACAAGGTCTTGCTATGTTGGTCTTGAACTCTTGGGCTCAAGTGATCCTCTCACCTCAACCTACCAAATTGCTGGGACTACTGGTGCAAGCCACCTCTCCTGGCTAATTTTTTTTTAATTTTTATAGAGATGGGGTCTTGCCACCTGCCCAGGCTGGACTTGAATTCCTGGGCTCAAGCAGTCCTCCCACCTCAACCTCCCAAAGTGCTGGGATTACAGGCATGAGCCACTGTGCCTGGTCCCAGTTTGACCTTCTGTTTGTGCATGGGTTCATTTCTGGTAAAGCCTCCTTGGAGCCATGTTTTGTCATCCTCACTGCAGTTCTTCAGCTTCTATAGAGACAGCACAGGAGAGTTGTGTTCTTTGCCCTTCCTTTCCTGTGATAATCATGTGGCCAGACTTCTAAGGACAAATCCTGATGCTGCATCAGATTTAGCATCAACAGTATAGAATTGTCATTATTGGGTCAATAGGTAATATGTCTTCTGGTCGATGTTTATACAATCATATTTTCATATTTCAATAAGGGAGATTTACTAAATTAATAAGGTTCTGTGGTGACAATCTAAACTTTAAAAACTTTTCAATGTAATAATAATTCCTACTTTCCCTGCAGCACCCTGAAGATCAGTAAACATGTATACAGGCCAGGAATAAATAATGCTAATTTAATTATGCAACCTTTGAAAAAGTGAAAGTTATCAAATATTGCAGTGGATCGGCCTGTTGTATATTTCATGACTTTTGCTCAGAAGCTTAAGCTGTGTGTCTCCATAGTGATAATATAAAAATGGAAGGGAGATGACTGATTATGTGTTTTAAGAGCTTTTCTCGATGTGTGGCACTCTGGAAATGCTTGTGATTTCAGAGATGTTCTCAACTTTTGTCTAAAAGGAAGACAGGGAGAAAAAAGGACTGACAGTGGCAACTGTCAAGAAATTTCACAGCTCTAACTATCAGGATATTGTCTAGACCTCTTTTGGAAATTTTCTTAGCATTTCAGTAAACCTTTTATATCAAGAAAAGGACTGATATACCATCAAGACCTATTCTGTCATCACTGATATTAGGGAAGGCTTTTAACCATGTTGGCAGTCTCAGGCGTTAAGAGCTGAGTCATAGGATTTGGGCAGGAAACAGCCATTTTTTTTAAGACTGTGAAATTATTTCATATTAGTGTGATTTGTTGAGTTTGGATGGGTAGACTTTGCTGATCGTGGCATTATCATTAGTGACATTATCTTTGGTGGAATACACCAGGAGGGAATCTATTCACTCATAGCCAACTTTTTACAAAATGAGCTTTACAACTTATTTCTGACTTTATGAAGTAATACATATTACTGTAGCAAACTTTATAGAATACAGGAAAGTTATAGAGAAGAAACAAAAACATCTGGAGTCCCAAAAGCAAGAATTAAACTATTGGTGTATTCTAGTGAATTTCCTCTTTCCCTCTCTATCTTTCTCTATTCATTTTTGTTATCTTCTTTCCAAATGAAAACCATAAATGGACGCTTGCAGCATATATACTTGTACATTCTGATTTCCCCCATGTCTTCAGAAATCCTGTTATAGCTGCCTGTGTTCTACTTTTGTAGATGCACTATAATTTACTTAACGCTCGTCTTGATGGATTTTAAGAATGTTTCCAAATTTTTTTGATACTATGAAAATAACTCTGCTAAAGATATGGAAGCCTGGAAATGGCAGAGATATTTTAAGACTTTAGATACATACTGCCAAAATGTTTTCCAGAAACATTGTATCAACTACTATTACGGATGAGAACACCTGTCTTTCACCTCACATCATTCTAAAATCTTGCTAATTTGATAGATGAAAAAAACATCTTGTTTTAATTCTCATTTTTGTGTTAGTGAGGATGAATGTTCTTTTTCATATTTTCTCTACTGGTCATATTTTAAGGGATGCGCTTATGAACATAAAGAAACATTTGGTGAGATTTTTTAAAATTTCGGCTCATCTTAAAACAAGTAGATATAGGCCAGGCGCAGTGGATCACACCTGTAATCCCAGAACTCTAACTGTAATCTCCACCCCACAGGGGAGATGGAGACAAGAGGATTGCCTGAGCCCAGAAGTTTGAGATCAGCCTGGGCAACATGGTAAGACCTTGTCTCTACAATAAATAAAAAAAGTCAGCTGGGTATGATGGCATGTGCCTGTAGTCCCAGCTACTTGGAAGGCTGATGTGGAAGGATGATCTGAAGCCAGTAGTTTGAGGCTGCGGTAGCTGTGATCATGCCACCGTATTCTAGCTTGGGACACAGAGTGAGGCTCTGACTCAAAAAAAAAAAAAAAAAAGGTAGATACTGTGTGTGTATGAGTATGGAAGAAGTACTCATCTCATATACTTGATTCACTCAGCTGGATATTCATTTATTTAGTTAGTTACTTAATTAGTTGTTTGGTTGATTGGTAGGTTGGTTAGTTAGTTAGTTATTTTGAGTCAGGGTCTCACTCTCTCACCCAGCCTGGAGTACAGTGGCATAATCATGGCTCACCACAGCCTCACACTCCTAGGCTCAAGTGATCCTCCTGCCTTAGCCTCCCAAGTAGACTGGGTAATCCACGACTCCTGGCTAATATCTTGTAGTATGTTACTCAGGCTGGTCTTGAACTCCTGGAATCAAGCCCTCTTCCCACCTTAGCCTCCCAGATTGCTGGGATTGCAGGTGTGAGCCACTGTACCTGGCCTGGACACATATTTAAAGCTGTTGATAAGAGTAACTAAACATTTGGGGAGTTAATGCTTTCTATTACAGGCACTGTACAAAGTACTCTATACACGAAATCACTGTTATTTCTTCCAGGAACTCTGTGGGCATGGATACTATTGAAATTTCCATTTTGTAGATAAGAAACAAAGGCACAAAGAGATTTGGCAATTTGCCCACAATCACCCAGCTGTTTGCCAGTAGGTTGGGATCTGAACCAGTACTGTCGACTAGTACACTATACTGGCTTCCTGTTTTGAATTTACTTTGAGTATTTTATTTCCATGAAGTGTGCACCTATACCTAGGTACACACACTGAGTAGATGAAACTTATTGGTAGGGCAGAGTGTTGACCTAATGTGTTTGTTTATTCTGCAAATGCCTGGTGACAGGGTGCTTATTGATTGCTAGGCACCGGGCTCCAAGTTTGAAAAGTGGAGGCACATCGCATCTTGCCCTGGCTTCATGGTACCCACATTTCAGCTGAGGAGACATGTATGTGTATGTGCCCAGTGCCTTCTGTCACATCTTTGAGATAGACACAGATCTGTGCTTTAGGCAAACTTCCAGACCATATTTTTCCTTTATTCTCACACCACCACAGCAATAATCATCAACACAGAAGACTTCTGTGACCAAACGTGGGGAGTTTTCCCCACACACCAGGCAGTGGACACCAGCTGGGTGTCTTTCAATTCAGTTCCAACACTGTCTACCTAGAGATAGTGTCCAATTCCACAGGGTGAGGGCTCAATCGCAAGACTTCCCACCCCCTGCCCCAGATACCAATCACAAGTCTAACTCTCTGGAACATCTGACTGGCCAACTTCCAGTTGGGGTTCCCGTGACCCCCTCTAGGTTCAACTGATTTGCTGGAGCAGCTCCCAGAACTCAGGGACACACATTTGCCAGTTTATTATAAAGGATATTGCAAAGGATACTGATGAAGAAATGCGGAGGGCGAGGTTTGAGGAAGGTGTGCAGAGCTTCTATGCCCTCCCTGGGGACAACCCTACAGAAACCTCCAGGTGTTCAACTTTCTGAAAGCTCTCCAAACTTGTCTTCCTGGGTTTTTTTGTTTTTTTTTTAAATAACCCCAAGAAGACAAGGTTGGACTGTCTTCCCCCAGTGTATAGTACAGGACCCTCTCTGGGGAGGGCCCTAAGACCCACATTCAGAAGGCAGGGGAAGATTAGAGTCCTTCCTTGGGGCTAATGGAAGTGGGGGAGGAGGAGGTCAGAGAGATTCTGTTTCTGAGGCCCACATACCCAACATTGTAAGGAAAGACCATAACAAGAGCTATGGAGGTTATGAGCCAGGAACCCTGGATGAAACCAATACATAAATATATGTCGCAACACCACAATCTGAATCTAACTTTTCTGTCAGAGCCCTTTGTTGTAGGAGGCCCCCCTGTTTAAGGCTTGAGCGTTCCACCAAATAGGAGAGCACCTCTGTTTTCCACCTGCCTGGTTATATGTTTTTTAAGATCCACTATGTTAGTTCTTGAGGTATTAACAGTAACTCAGACCCATGACTTCAACTCTCTAGATTTCTGGTTCTTCTTAACTTTGCCAGATGACCATTTATGGTCTGTACTTGGCTACAGGGGAATTCTCTTAGTGTTTTTTCTAGCTCTGCATGTAATTCTTTTTGTGGTTCAAGATAAAACCCAGACCTTTACTGGGCTAAATTTTCAGTAAAGACAGCAGGTTGTGCCCTCACTTTGAGGAGAAAGAGTTTCTTATACTAAAGCTATATCCTGACCTGTATCTCAAGATGCCATTGGTCCTATTGAGGAGGAAACCTTCTTAACTCCCAAATCCCAGCCAGGACTTGGTGAGCTCTAGGCCATGATTCAAAGATAAAGGTCTCATAATTATAGGGAAATGCTTCTAAATACCTTTGCCTCTAGCTTTAACTTATGAACTTTTAAGCAGAATCTCTGTGCTAGAAATCCAACACCAAGACATAACTGAGAGGATTGCATTTTGTGTGTGTTCTGAAAACGATACCTACTCATAGTTGGTGATTCCACTAATGTTAAGGTCCTGGTTGATTTTCATTGTTTTTCTTCTTCTCTCTTTGATATTATAACAGGTTCTTACCATCATTCAGATGGTTAAGAAATAATTTCAAGTGCTGTCCACCTAGTACTCTAGTTCCCGCAGGATTAAGATCTAACTGTATATAAAGAAGTGACTAACATTCTGAAGTTCTTTGATAGGCCTGTCTGTTCTGTCTTTTCCTATCCTTGAACTTTTGTCATGTATGTACTGGGCTTCCTGGCTTTGCACAGAACTGCGAGGCCATACACATGATCATGTAAGCTGAAACTCTACAAAGCAATCTTAACAATTAAAGGGAATAATTGCTATTATTCCATTGCATTGAACTTTTTTTGACAAAACATGAAAAGCTCTCTTATTATCAATAATAACTGCATTGCAAAATGAAAGAAAAGTAAAACCAGCATTCAGTACATGGTGAATTAAATCGTTAAAAGCATCCAGAATGAAAGTGTTTATCAAGAGTAGTTTGAACAACACTTGAGTTCTTCTTCTCTAACTTTGGGTACAGAGCAGGCATCTTTTCTAGGCCTTGGTGAATTGTCATACTCCTCAGTTTGGATCAGTTTTTATTTTATTTTATTTTATTTTATTTTTTTGAGTTGGAGTCTCACTCTGTCGCCCAGACTGGAGTGCAGTGGCCGCTCCCGGCCACCGCAGCCTCGACCTACTGGGCTCCTGCAATCCTTCCGCCTCTATCTAGCCTTCCAAGTAGCTGGAATTACAGGCATGCACTACCATGCCTGGCTGATTTTTTGATTTATTGTAGAGATGAGATCTCACTGTCCAGGCGGGTCTCGAACCCACGGGCTCAGGCAGTCCACTCACCTCAGCCTCCCAAAGGCGCGGGATTACAGGCTGAGCCACCGAGTCCAGCTTGGATCGGCTTTTAATATTTTATTCTTTGCGCTCTCAACGTCATGAAAGCGTTTCTTTAATGTTTAAAGTTGTTTGTTTTTGCCAGTATCACGTCCTCTGGGTCATCTTTATTCTTTTTGTCACAAGCTCCTAATTTTCCTCATTTATGCCAGTAAATCTCCCTTCATTGAGTCCCTCTGGTTTCATCTCTAGAGTTTTTTGTATAGTGGTAGTGTCAACATTCCCACAGCCAGCTATTTTTCCTCATTCTCCATTTATGGGCTGTCTGAATTTCATGCTAAGCATTTATTGCCTTTCATTTTTTTACTCTTTCATCTTTCTTGCCAGTTTTTCAGTTATCCATTATACGTATAATGTCATGTGGGTTTATCACTGGTAGACAAGGAGGTAACACAACTCCACCCTTTGCTGTCTGTGCATGACCTGAATAACATATGTGCAGTGATAGTCAACAACCATCTTCAAAGGAAATGGCATGATTGATCACTGATCATTATGCACATCTGTCACTTACACAGTCATTTGTGGACTGAAGATATAGCAGTGAAGCTGTACTTTATGCAGTTTTACGTTAATATATTGTGGCAATTGAAATTTGGACGGTGTTTGGACTGGTTACTGGAATTCATGCATAACAAAGCAGTGCAAATTGAGGAGTGTTGTAATTTATTTCAAATGTGTGCATTCCAGGCTTCTTTCATTTTCTATTCTAACTTTTTCTTCCTTGCTCAAAATTATTCCACAGGGATTTGGGTGACTGCTCAAAAGTATTTGAGTAGATGTTCCTATAGAAATCATTGTTAGAAAATTCAAGGACAAAAAAATTCTCCATCACAGTAACCTTGAAATTCTACTAAGTTCCAGAGTCCAGACTTGAGAACTAACTTAATAATAAAAGCACTAAGGTCACAAAAGCACATTTTAAAGAAGTAATAGAACCGGGAATTTTTTCATAAGTTAGGGAAATCATTCATAGAAGCGAGTATGTATCCTAACTTGGACTAGGAAATTTCTATCCAAGCAAGCAAAGTATCATTACAATAAAGATTATTACAAAGAATCATTCTATGACCTTGTTGATGGCCCCTAATAATAAGACTTTGTTATTAAATTTACTATGATTTCTATTCAATAATCTTGAATGTTCAGTGCTTTCCCTTGGTCCTATCCACATAATGATAACATTCTGTTATTAAATAATATGATTATGTACTGATTTTATTGTAGAAGGAACTGAAACAAACTGTAGCCCATCATTTTACTCTTCTATGGAAATGTTGTTGCTAATCCCTTGACCCTTTCTAAATCCAGACATCCCAACTTTCTCCATACACTCTAAAATTATTAAACTATCCACAAGACTAGGTGAAGCTGGAACCAAGAAAAGGAAATTAGTTTGTTGAACATCTTCTCTAATCTTTTATATCCAAGGTCCTTGTCACACAAAGCCTTGGCTCTTTTATTTCTAGGTCCTATAGATTGGGAATGAAATGTCTAGTATTCATTGTGACAAAATGGCTTCTTCAGAGAACATTGGATAGCGTATAAAGTTTATTATAAAATTACTTTGCTTGCCTTCCAGCAAATAGCCAATTTATAATTGTCATTAATATTCATTTTTCTCTAGCACCAGTTTCACAAAGCATTGGTGTGTGTGTGTGTGTGTGTGTGTGTGTGTGTGTGTGTGTGTGTGTTTGAATTAGTGTGTTAGGTATTTTAAATTTTAAATGAGTGTGAAAAATAGTAATTTAAATTTAAATAATTTTTAAATGAAGTTGTAATTTTATTTAAAAAGTTATCAGTTCTTTACTCTGCACTTAAAACCATATTTACAGCTCAACAGATATTTAAAAGATTCTAAAATTACTTTCCTAGAATTATCAGAAAATAGCACTGTAATAATTAAATCAAACACATCTCTCTTTATGAATTATTCTTAATCTGTTATGCATTATATCTCCCTGGTAAGCCTTCCTGTCTCTATTCATTTACTGATCACTCTTAAGTATGTTATATCTCTGAGCAGGCATTGAATTCTTAGGTTTGGGGTTTTGTTTATGTGAGTCTGTATGGGTGTGTCACATCAGTCTTTGGAGTATCATGAAAACTTAATGTGATAAATTTGATTATGTCCCCAAGTTGACTTGTTAATTTCACTAGATTTCATTAGCTACAACTACATTTTTATTTTATATGTGCTTTGTGTCACTCACAAAGAGACCAGAAAACCTTATTGTCTATTTTTAACATTAGCTGTTTCTTCAGGTGACTAGAGGAACATGTCATTGCTTCATTCACATGAATTTCAAAGATTTAACTACATAAAAGAGCTTTCTTTGGACTAACCAAAGGGCCTGACACATCATAGATACACAGTAAATATTTGTAGAACAAATGAATGAACCAATCTAACAGATTGCTGAGGAGTAGTCTGCTTTTGGTTACTAATTATTCTATAGAAGATATAAAGGGGAAAATTTTAGAATTCCTAATTTGTTCACTAAGTGTTATATTACCTATATATTTGCTATTCCTGTATCAGGCAGCACTAAGGTTATAAGTTTTTTGTTTAAAATGTAATTACCTTTATTTCTCATATATTTTATTTTGTGTATTGATTTCAGTAGTTTTAGCTGAGGGGACTCTTTAAAAGCATGCAGATTTTAAAAATTACATAGATTGTCTTGCCAAGCAGCCAGAAAATCATACCAGGGAGTTTGATAAGAACCTGCTGTTAAGAACATTAAGTTGTTTTTTATCTTAATGCTAAGTGTTTGGGAAATTACCTGAATTTATTTTCTTTGTTGCATTTAATATTTTGATAAATTTGACAAATAAGGATAAATCCACTTGTTAAAGTACAAGAAAATATCACCAATAGAAGGTCCTTGAGATTGCTGGGTTCTATGGCACCTGTAGCAGATTCCTTCACCTTTAGCTGCACTGAGAATTGACAGCCGAGCTAGCAACGAGACACCAGCCCCATACTTGCTGTGGAGCCTGCTGAAATGTGGCCATCATGGGCAAAGAAAACAAGCCAAAAGAAACTGTTTATGAAAGTCCACCAAAGAAAAAAACATGGAGATACTCTCTTATTACCTGTGGTTACTCAAGTAGACCTCACAGAGACAATTGATTACTCCACACCCAAAATGCTTGGGATCAGAAGTGTTTTTGAATTTCAGATTTTTTTTTCAGATTTGGGATGTTCAGCCTTTGTATTTGTTAGAAACAGCTGTTTGATTTAAGGGAAGGTTTAAAGTGGACTTGAAAATAAGTAGTAGTTGAACCAATTAACAGGAACTGAAGCTACCTCCAATAATATATACTGTACTTATACTCAAAGGGAGAAGGCCGTTCTGTGGTAGAATGTTGTCGATGGCAGTATTCTGTGGTGTTCTATTTTTATTGCTATTGTTGTCATTATTTTCTCCCACAGTACCTCTTCTAAGCTGAATTTTATATGAGAGTCAAAATCTTATTTTTGTTTGGAGTGACCTAAGTCAGCCTTTTTGCATGAAATTATACTGTACTCCAAGGCAAATTCTTGTTGCTTGATCTTAGTAGCGCTTTTATGCTTTGAATTAAACCTGGAAGAGTTTCTTATAAATGTTTGATTGATTGTTAGGTACATTTTTTATTTTATTCTATTTTATAACCCTCTATACAACTTTCGAGCTCTGTTTAGATGACAATATACATGGGATTAAAATGGAAAATATGACATATGTCTAGAGAAAGTTTCTTTTTCTGTGTCTGTGCCTTTTGTGACCTATATACTCAATTTCATTCTAGCCAGTATTTAAACCTGGAAATAGGGAAGCTGTGAAAATGCTGTGCCTTTTAAGAAGGCAGGGATAGGACTGAGTAGTAGTCATGTACATTCCAAGGCTAGACAGAGGTAATGGATGAAATAAAAACTTGGATAACTTCCTGTAGAATATGTTCTGATTAATATGGATTTCAGTTACTCAGCTTCAGGATTCCTGACAAAATTCTTGTGGTTGAATAAGGATCTGTTAGGTCTCCATCTCCCCTTAAAGAGACTAAAATTGAGGTTATAATCTGAAGTATAGATAAGTCAAGATTCAGAAAACCTTTAGGGGCCTGTGGTATCCCTTAAACATAGATTTGTACCATGGTCATTTAGGAGTTATTTGTTATTTTTGCTGTATTTAATCTGTTTGTCATTTTAGTAGAAAAAAATTAAATGCTAAATATAACATTTTAAAATCTTTTTCTTCTCACGACTGTCACCAGTTAATAACTGGCATGGAGAGTATTTATGTGTGGATGACACACAGTGGAATTTAAATCATATGCTCTGTTTTTTTTTTTTCTGTGACTCAGTTGGCCTTTAGGTTGCCTTAAGCAACATTTTTGGTGAAAATTTAATTTCAGTATTGACCAAAACACAAAAGGTCAACATATAATAAAAGGACTAATATTTTAAGGCTTATCCACTACATTATTCTTTCAGGGAAGGTACCAGATACTTGCCAGTAGAACTAGCATCAGAAGCAAAGCATGAGTGATGAATCCTGTTTCAATTTTGTAGTTTATTTTCGTTAAAATATTTCAGCTAAACAATCTAAGCTTTTTTCTCCCCCAGGATTTCACAGGGGTGTTGTTAATTGCCCAATATTTATTCTGTCTTCTTTTGCAGAATAAGATATCTAGATTTCCAGATGGTTTTCTCATATTATATAAGGTGGAACGAATTTCTCTTTTTCTTGATATTGTCAATTAACCAGTGATGCACGTCAGTGTTGTGTTGTCAGCCTGGGATGATCTTGCTCATCAGGGGGCACTAGCAATGTCTGAAGACAGTTTGGTTGACATAACTGGGAGCTGTTACTGTAATCTAGTATACTGAGGCCAGGGTTGCTGCAAACACTCCACAATGCTCAGAACAGCACTAAACACAAAGACTTATTTAGCCCAAAACGTTTCTCATCAACTGAGAAAGGCTGATGTATACATCTTCATTCTTTAGAGTGTTGGGGAATAAGGCGTCACCTATAAATTCAGCATCCATATTTATACTGTCATGACTCTATTTATCCATTTGCTTATGAAAAAGGCGTGAGGTGACCTGATACGGAGGAGTTGTTTCTGAGAAGTTATTCAACTACAGGAATTTTGTCCGTTTGTCTCTGGACCTTATAAATGACTTCACTTGTGATTGGGTTCCTGTAATTTCTTTTTTTTTTTTTAAGCACTTAGATATAAATCCAGTGGTATGGATGAGAAAACCATTGCTTTACTTGTCGCCGGACTAGTGACCACCGCAATTGTTATTGTTGGAGCTATCATTTTCGTCCCAGGTAAGATGTGCAGTTACGAGGAAGGAATGCAGGATGTAGATGAGTGCGTTCCCAGTACAGGGGGGATGTATTCATTTCATAGGGCTGTTGGAGCAAATTACTACAAACGGATTGGCTTAAAACAACAGAAATTATCTTGCTGCTCTGGAAGCCAGAAGTCTGAAATTGGGGTGTCATCAGGGCCATACTCCCTCTCAAAGCTGTAGGAGAGAATCCATTCTTGCTTCTTCTAGCTTCTGGCATTTGCTAAGGAATGACAGTCCTTCGGATTCCCTCGTTTGTGGCAGCACAACTCCAGTCTCTGCTCCTCTGGTCACATTGCCTCCTCTTGTCTGTCTTTGCCTTGTGTATTTTGGTCAAATCTTTTTCTGCCTCTTTCTTACAAGGGCATTTGCCATTGGAGTTAGGGCCCACCCATATAACTCAGAGTAAGCTCCTTTCAGATGCTTAACTTAATCATATGTTTTGCCATATAATGTTATTCTCACTCGTTTGCTATGCAGGGTAATGTTCACAGGTTCCTGGGATTAGGAGGTAGAAATATCTTTAGGACCCAACATTCAACCCACTACAAAAGCCAACTTCCTTGACCAAGACATAGACGTAGAATAGATGTGGGAACCAAGTCTGTCTGAAATGGCAGTTGCAGTCGGAGGGTGGGAGTGTAGGTGGGAAATAAGGGTATTACGTACATGTAAAGAAAAGCTAAGAAAGGCTGGGACTCAACGTGGCAGGCCATTATCGTTTTGGAGAAGGATGCAGTACAGGAGTAATATTAAGAAACAGAAGTTTGGCAGCTCTGTGTTCATCTGGAGTTAGTGAAGGCATGGGGAGAAAGGAGTTGGATTCAGAAGACATCTTGAAAGAACAATTGATTGAGGGACATACTGAATACAGCAAATGAAGGAAATGGTAAAAGACGACTACCAAGTTTCTCATCCAGTTCAAGGTTTCAATATGTGGAGACTTAAATGTTGAGATATAGATGTCTTCAATTCGGTCTTAAATAAGAGAAAAAGATTCACTTATTTTGTATGGGGTTTTAATAAATTTAATAAATTAAGTACTTTAACTTCCTGAACAGTAGAAAGTATGTAGGAAAATATTTTAAATATTTGTGTTTATTCACAGGTGAATATTCAGTAAAGAACGCTACTGGACTTGGTTTAATTGTGACTTCGACAGGGTTTTTAATATCACTTCACTATTATGTGTTTAGGACAGGTGAGTATTTGTTGTTGCAGTTTGATTTTGTCTATCTTTTACATTTAAGAAAATGATACTTTTGGTGAAAATATCCTTATGGTTTTTTTTACAACTCAATAAAAGTTTGTTTATTTAAAGATGTACCATGTCATCATTTAGTGACATTTAGAATTTTAAGATTATTCTATATCAGGGCATTCAAATATTTTGTAAAACGTGATTCTCATATATGTTTGATGCCAGTCAGCATAAATTTAAATTACACAATGTCATTTTTTAATGATTACCTTACATTCTAATTTTAGTTTTTTGAAGTTGTAAGATGTTAAACATACTCTTTTCTTTTGCAAGCCTCTGCATTAAAAAGACTAATTCTGTAAAATGAGCTTATAAATCACAAATAGTGGAAACATTTTAAAAAATATTATTAGCAGATCTTAACACTGTTTTAGAAGATGGCATAGATACCCAAACTATAATCAGTGTCATTTTCATTGCATTTTGAAAGTAAATCACTAACATTTTCATCTTAGAGCCTATCTCTGGCTTGTTTACATTGGAAAGGTATTAATTTGTTATAAAAGTACAGATCTCCTAGATGCGCAAGGCAGAGAGTCTGATGTTTACAATGCCATATTTGCATAATGGTTCCCTCCACCAGAGCAAGTCTCTGTGCACGTGGAGAAGCCATGCATAATAGCCATTCATATTGTAAAATGCACAAGTGTGGTAAAAGCAGCATTGTTCTAAGATTTGGAGTAAAAACTGCCAGCCCAGCTTAGCTGACTGTGAAAATAAAAGGCTGCTGAATGTGTGGACACAGAGCTGACTACTTGTGCAGAAGGGTCAGGTCACTGGAAAAGCTTCTGCAATCTGACAGCGAACTCCGGAGTGAGTGTTTGGTTGTAGGGTATTCCTACAACCGAATGCAGGGAGGAGTGATTGCTTCTTAAATCCTCTCAACACACTTCTGTAATATCCTTTTCCTTCCCCAGCTTTCGGGATAACCTCCTTCGTCATTGCCATATTGATTATTCAAGTGCTGGCCTATATTCTCGCTGTTGTTGGACTGAGTCTCTGTATCTCGGGTAAGAGTTGCTTCCTTCTGTAGTCCTGATTTGGGTTACCCTTGGACAGAGCTCATCTCTTTCTCTCTATCTCAATATGTAGGCTTTAAAAAAAGGTTTTAACAGCAGTTTTTGGTTCACAGCAAAATGGAGTGAAAGTACAGAGAAACAATGTACAAAGTACAGAGAATTTCCACATACTCCTGACCCTCCTTAAACTCCACACAGCCACAGCCTCCCTCAACATTGAAATGTAAGGTAGAATATAAAGGGAATCTTTAACAAATTATATAGCATAATTTAAGTGTACCAGAATGGTACATTGTTGTAGTCAGTGAACTAATATTGACACATCATTATCACCCACAATTCCTAGTTTATAGTAGTAGACTCTTGGAATTGTACATTCTGTAGGTTTTGACAACTTGATCTTGACATGTATCCCCACTGTAGTACCACACAGAATAGTCTCACTGCCCTAAGGATTCCCTGAGTTTCACCTGTCCATTCTTCTCTCTCCCCAAACCCCTTGCAACACTGATCTTTTTATTGTGTCCATAATTTTGCCTTTTCCAGAATGTCTTATAGTCGGAATCATACAGTATGTAGCCCTTTCAGATTGGCTTTCACTTAAAAATAGACACCTGAGTCTCCGCCACGTCTTTCTGTGGCTTGATAGCTCATTACTCTTTAGCACTGAATAATATTCCATCATGTGGATGTGCTACCATTTGTTTATTCGTTCACCTACTGAGGGACATCTTGGTTGCTTTCAGTTTTTGTGACTATGAATAAAGCTGCTAAAAACATTCATGTGCATACTTTTGTGTGGATAAAAGTATTCAACTCCATTTGGGCAAATGCCAAGGAGTGCAGTTGCTGGGTTGTATGTTAAGAATATGTTTACTTTTATAATAAATTGCCAAACTCTTTGTACCAAAATGGCAGTATCATTCTGCATCATCACCACTAATGAATGAAAATTCCTATTTCTCCACATACTTAACAGTATTTAGTGTTGTAAGCTTTTCTTTATTCTCATTTCCTCCCAGTGAGTATAATGCTTTCCACATTACTACAAGAATATTGGAATATTGGTTATATATATGGCTTTTGGGTTGATTGTTCTAGCAACTAAACTGCCATACCTGTATTTGTGGAAGAACTTTTAAAATAACTGGACTCTAATTGGTTGGCTCCTTAGATTTCTCACACTATTTTCCATGAGTCTTGATGTGATAAGATATATGTTATGCAAAGGAGAAATGTTTTCTGTAATAATTTGGAGTCATTTCACTGATTGAGTTAATGAATATATATAAATAAATAATTTTTATTTTTTATTAATAGAAAAACAATTATTCCCCTTAAAACTTGATATTATTACTGTTAATTTTTTTAAGTTTAGTTATTGCATATGCATTGCTAATACAAAATTTTTTTTCTTTTCTTTTCTTTTTTACAGCATGTATACCAATGCATGGCCCTCTTCTGATTTCAGGTTTGGGTATCTTAGCTCTAGCACAATTACTTGGACTAGTTTATATGAAATTTGTGGGTAAGTCAGTCTTATTTTTGTTAACCTATGCCAGGAATTTCAGATATATAACTTGGAAAGTGCCTTCTAGTTGGTTCTTCCAGTTTAGGACCAAAGACATGTATTGATAACAAAAACAAGAATGATAAATACAATTGGAATGATTTGGTGGTAATTAAAGAGGGTAGAAGCATATGGATTAATGAAAAGTTTGGATTATAGACTTGTTAAAATGAAAATGGCTTTATGTATTAGAATGTAGAGGTCTTTTAATATTAAGTTAAGGGTAGAGATCCTTGAGGATCCGTTTTAAGTAATAGAAAGGGAATTTTTATTGTTTATTTGAAATGCTCTCTTGCTATTTTTTTGTCACTTGCCCTTTTTCCTGCACAGTGTTTACAGTCACGGATGCCCCTAAGTACATAGAAATTGAAATTTGAAATCCATCACTTTTGTTAACTTAACGAGCAATGACCTCCAATGCATGACTTTAAAACATTTTTGGTTAAACTATAAATATAATATATTAATATAATAATATATGGTATAATATAAATATTAACAAATCATATAATTATATTCTATACTTATATAGTCATAATAGTTAATATAATAATTCATATATAATATAATTAAAACATTGAGTTTCCTAATTTAGGCTTTTTCTACTTTTAAAATCAATTCTTGATAAGTATGTATTCACTTCGTTGTTTCTAACCTTTGTATTTAATCTGTCAGTGTTTGAGTAACAGGTTTCTGCATAAATTCTTATTTTTGAGTATATATAGAGAAAAAGATAGATGCTTTTAATGGTGCCTGAATCTAGTGTTTGTTTGTTTGTTTTTATCTAAGCTATAATCCAGTTTAAACTAGTTTCCCTTTAAAACAATCTTTTTTAAAAATGTATTAAATAGCTGGGCTCGGTGGCTCAGCCTGTAATCCCGCGCCTTTGGGAGGCTGAGGTGAGTGGATTGCCTGAGCCCGCGGGTTCGAGACCCACCTGGGCAGCAAGACCTCAATTCTACAATAAATAAAAAAAAAATCAGCCGGATGTGGTAGCGCATGCCTGTAATTCCAGCTACTCTTGGAAGGCTGAGGCGGGAAGGATCGCCAGAGCCCAGCAGGTCGAGGCTGCGGTGGCCGGGAGTGGCCACTGCACTCCAGTCTGGGCGACAGAGTGAGACTTGAACTCAAAAAAAAAAAAAAAGTATTAAATAAAGCAATCTCTTAACCGCTTACCCAAATAATCAAAAGATATGAATTAATGGAGTTAAAAAATTAGTGTTTCTGCTTTGCTTTGCTTTGGGTAAACTGTACTGCATCTGTTTCTAAAAATTAATGCAAAATTTGGATTATTACAGTAAAATAATTTCCCATATGATTTACATAATACTTTTAAAGAAGTTTTACCTTTATTTGTGAACTTCAGTTCTTGGTGATGATTGAATTTGCTTTTGTTACCTATTCTCTGTGTTCCTCTAATTAATGCTTATTAGACAGTGATGAAAATACTAAACCAAAATCTACCTGTCTTTAGTTTATGGTTTCATAAGTCCTAGTTGTTTCTCAATGAAATTTTCTAGTTTCATGCCACATAAGTCCATGAAGCACAATTAAGACATCTAGAGTAGAATGGCATTCATGTGGTAGCTACAGTGAGCATCTTGATTGTTGGTGTATATTCTATTTTGAGGGCATCTTCCAATCTCCTTGTGACTGATTCTTAAAGATGACATTCCTGATTTTATTGTTCCCCACGAATGCCTAGAGCAGTGTGTGACCTGCGGTCTCTGTACAACTCTGGTGAGTTAGCCTTAGGTGTCGCTGACTGATGGGCAGCTCATGTTCTTATGTTTTCCTATCTGAATTGCCCTCTCTCTTACTCCCATGCTTTCCCAAGCCTTCCATAGTTAGCAGACAGTGTTGTTCAGTACAGTTGCCTGCAAGTCTGGCGATGGTGCCTCAAGTGGGACTAGGCATTGTCTACATTGTCTAGACGTCACCTCCTTCACCTCACCCTGTTGTCTTTTCCATGGTTTACATTGCTAACAAGCCTATGAAAACACAGCAATTGTAGATGTCACTGTGGTAACATTAAAACTAAAATGAAAGTAAATTCCTGAGATGTACCCCAAATTATTTTTTCTTTATCATAGGTTAGCATATGAGTATACTATATGTAAGTTAAAAATTTAGTCCAATTTTGTTGACATTTTAAAAATATCCTAAATTAACTTTTCAAATCAACTTGTCTGATGCCAGAGTTCAGAGGCACACCTTCGTTCAGTTGAAAGGCAAGAAGAGACAAGGTACAGGGAAGGTGCTCTTTAGGTAATGTGGTAGCCTTGAAAAATTAATATGATCTGCTTATATGATCTCACTGTGTAAATCTGAATGTATAACATTAAGGTTGCAAATTTGAACATTTGTATCAGGAAGTAAAAATTGTAAATGCTTCTAAAATAATTTTTACGCATTGCAGATGTTGTGTTTTAGAAAAGTCTAATGATTGCATCTTGATTTAAATGCAATAAAATCTCATACAGTATAAAAAAAACCAAGCTCTTTCTTCAAGAATAAGTTAATATTACTATTTGAATTTGAACTTTTATAATGTTCATTATTTCCAAGTTTAAATTTGTAGCCTTAATTGTTATTTTAAAGAGTAGAATTTTGACTTTCTCTTTTTATGGCCTTCTTTTTTAACTGTATTGGATATTTTTTCTTTTTACTGGGAGTATTTTAATTTTATAAAACAAGATAAGGGGCTGGGAACACTAACAATGTCTGAGCATATAAAGTATTACAAGGAACTAACCATACTACTAAATTTGGGCTTGATGTTTGTATAGGACGTTTATATCCATTATTTTTAAGGGTCAATCTTACTTTTTAAAGCTATTAACAATTAGTTCAATGTAAGAGCATATAGTGTTCGTATGCAAATCAACCTAGTAGCAGTTCAAACCATATTTAGCACATCTCAGATATTTTAGAGTGGTGCAGATGTGGAATATCTATGTAGGATTTATATATATGCATAGAATTTTAGTATATGCATATATATATAAATTCAATTATTTTCTTGCTCATTTTGAGACTAGGTAAATCTGGCACCACTAGAAAAATGTTTCTGAAAAATTCAAAACCTAGAAATATATTGATGGCATGTGATCAGGTGTTTCAAGGAGGGAAGAACAAATTGAGAAGCATTACAAGTTAATTCATATGGAATGCTGAAGGCTTGTGGCTAAAATATATATATATTATATATATATATACACACATATGTATATAGATACATGCGCGTGTGCGCTTGTACACGCACGTGCGCGTGCACACACACACACACGGCTGTCAATGGCTTAGTCCTAAGGTAGCAGCAGATTAATCATAATCATTCTTTTGTCACATGGGTTATATCTTTATTAGAGAGAATTAATTCAGGTGAAATTAACTTTTGCACTGCTTAGTTTTATAATGTTAGAGGGATCACAACCAATTGAATTCCCTTGAATTACTGTCCTTCACAAATCTGATTTTGAATAGGCTAGCCAAATGTGGCATCCTTTGGATCTGAGATTTGGAACTTAGAAACTATTCTTTATATATTATTAGGGAATAAAAGGAGTTAGTTGGCAGATATTCATATTAATTCTGGGGGAGAGGGGTTTGGTTTTTTTGTTTCTTTGTTTTGGTAGAGACAGAGACTCACTTTGTTGTCCAGGCTGGCTTTGAACTCCTGGGCTCAAGTGATCCTCTGAGCTCAGCCTCAAGTAGTTGGGATTACAGGTATGCACTACCACACCCAGCAATATTCATTCTGATAAATAAATTTATGAGCTCAAAAATGTAACTTTAAAATCTTATGTCTGAGATGTAGTATTACCATCAGAAATTTAGATAGCTGTTCAGTTCTGTTTTCCTTTGTAGAACATAGATATAGGGTCTAGTTGCAGTATGTTGTACATACAGGTAACTGTCCTAATGGTCCCTAATAAAGCTCAATAATTCCACGTTGTTTATTTGGGAGGATGCTAGCAAAAATGGGAGTCTTCTGAGTGTTAGCACGTAACTGGGCCTCACAGAGACTGGAACAGTATGTAGTCTAGGACTGGAAGGACCCAGTGCATCTCTAAGGACTGAATCATCGTGCTGCCTTCTTAGCACCAAGAGTCTATCGACAGATGCCCTCTGTCAGTTACAGTCACCGAGTCCCTCTGTCTTTGATTCTTTACCAGCTAGCTCAGACTGTCCTTTGTGTCTCTGTTTTTTATCCTACTCACATCTTCTCACAGACAGCTTTTCTTACCTATAGCTCTAAGCTTTTAGTACCTCCTTGCCTTCTTTCTATTTCGTTTTCACCTTCTCTTCCCAGCATCAACTTTCTACTCTTCTTTCAGTTTCTGCTGTTCAGATTCCAGTGGGAGGAAGAAACCCATCAGGCCAGGCAGGTGCTACTTTTCCTGTTTGAGAGAGCCTTATTGGCATGCCCACTGGCCCATAGGACAGCTGTTCTTGGTCAGGACACATCTTATTCCCTACCAACTTCGAAAACTCGGTAGAGTGGGGCTGGGGAGTGGTATTAAATAAATAGCAAGAAGCACCAAGCAGTCCTGGGGTCCTGTCTCTGTCTGCTAATGAGAAAATCTAGGACCGTCATCCAGTCCAGGTTTCAGTGGGGTGGACTGCCCTGTTCGGTAAGATCACCCCCATGCTGAGTGACTCCTGAAATGTTGCGGCAGACACTTGTATATCTGTAGGATTCGGTATTTAGGATTTTCTGTAGCTGCTTGGTTACTCCTTCTCTCCTACCCAACTAGAGTAACTTTTTTCCTCTTTTGTCACTTTCTTCTTGCCTTACCTTCCTTCATCTCCATTAACTGGTCCATTTAGAAGCAGTGGAAAGGGCAACTCACAAAGCTAAGACGGTGTTCATAGAGGAACTCTTTAAACTCAGAGGGATCTCAGTATTTTCTTTAGTTTGTCAGCTATTCGGAGCTTTGAATTTGAAAAGGTTGGGTGAGGGAAGGAGTCTGGGCTCCAAGGAGCAGGAGCAGTGAGCTAAGGATGATTGAGGGGAGGGACCAGTTATGGCACATTCTGTCCACATCCTGGCTGGGCATAGTAGGGAGGATGGAGAGCCTACAGTGGGGGTGGGGAGATGACAGGATTTCTCTGCCAAGAAGGATAACAAGTGTCTGATTTGGGAGCAGGGTAGTGTGCACAAATGAGAGAATGTGTGCATATTATTTGATGTAAGTGGGTTAACTGCTTTATTTTTATCAATGCATATAATCAATACAAAAACATTTTTAAATAGACGGTCAGAGCTGGAACTCTTTCATTAGTGTCTCTTGCACCTTTTGTCTTAGCTCTGAACATTTTATCTTAAAGTTAAATCTTATGTTGCCTGAATTTATTTCATTTATTAAGTTTATTTATTAATTTCTTATTTTTTATTTATGTTAGCTTCCAATCAGAAGACTATACCACCTCCTAGGGTAAGTTAAAGTTTATTAAATGGGAATTAATGATCACTTGATGGGTTAGATTGAGAAGTGGAAATTGAGATATTTTGTTATCTCAATGTGTCTTTTGTCACATCAGGTTAAGAGAATGTTGAAGTTATTTCATGACCTTTGCATGAATAGGTCCAGTTCTAAATAAAAACCTATGTTTGGTCATTTTAGTATCAATGGGAAGGAACAAGTTATTTCTTAAGATTGTATTGACTTCTCACACCCAGAATGGAAAGTTTCCAAGTAGAAATAATGGCTATTTTATCTCTGCAATCAGAAGGAAGCTGATTCCAATATATTACCTCACCTGTTGGGTTCATTTGATATGCACACACAAAATGACCATTTTAATGTTAAAAACAAGGAAGAGAAATTTATATTAAATTGATGTCATTAAAAAATTATACTCTATAAAATATGGGTAAATATTGCTGGAAAGATCTTCCTGAGCAATGATTTGTTCTCTCATATAAATGTTTCATAAACATTTTTATTTCTCAAATCTATACCCCAAATACCTTGGGCAACTTAATAAGCTCTCTGAGAAAATTCTAAGAAAGGATCAAATTTAGGAGGGCATAAATGAGGAGGAAAAAAAAAGTCTTTATTAGTATGGACTCCTTACAGCGAAAGGCCCAAGAACTATTTATGAAGATAAACTCTGAAAAGGACTATATTGTATTTAGCTTCCTGTAAGGATGAATGAGTGATTTATATGAAATGCCATAGAGAATCTCCTGTCTGTGGCAGGAGGTGGAAGTCACTAACAAGCCTCAACAATCATGCTTAAAGGACAGGTGGGGTGGAGTGTGCCCATCTACCAAAGGTGTTTATTCTAGAAAGGTTGGTGCCATGGCTACATTGGTCACAAACTGCCAACAGTTTTTAAAGTGCCTCTTAGAGATAATCCACCCACTGGGCTGTAAACCTTAACATGTTTTCCTTCTCTGTTACTGAGTTTAATTTGCTTGACTTGAAAATGATTGTCTTGCCCTATCTCTTGTTCAACTGTATTATTTATTCTGTCGTTGCTGTTTATGTTCGCACTTCAATAATTTTTGAGAAGTTAGCATTTCTTGAACTGAGAGAGACAGGGCGGAGTGAGAAATTCTACTTAGAGACTATTAAGAGAATAGTACAGTTATTATTAAACTATTAACTAGACTTGGCAAGCTTCACTTTAACATTCATGGCCTTATTTTGTTTTTATACCATAGAATTTACTGCTTACCATATAGTTTAAATGTTAGCATGTGTAAGTTTAGTATAAGAGGATATGAGATAAATTATATTTTATGTAAATATATTTTAAATATTTTCCAGAAAGCTGTAGAGGAACCCCTTAATGGTATGTGGTTATTTTAATCTTGATTCCTTACCAGATCATAATTTGAACTGGCCCTCAAAACAGTTAGAATGCCCCATTTATGCCTTAGGAAGAACTTTCTCTTGCCTTGACCTCTATTCTCTTGATTATTTATAAGAGTTATGAGTACTGGCAGGGCTTAGTGGTTCTTGCCTATAATCCCAGCACTTTGGGAGGCTGAGGAGGAAGGATTGCTTGAGCCTAAGAGTTCAAGACCAGCCTGGGCAACATAGTGAGACCTCATGTTTACAAAAAACCAAAAAATTGGTAAGGTGTGCATCTGTAGTCCCATCTACTTAGGAGACTGAGCAGGATAGATTCCTTCAGCCCAGGAGTTCGAGGTTGTGGTGAGCTGTGATCATTCCACTCTATTCTAGTCTGGGTGACTGAGTGAGACCTTGACTCAAAAAAAAAAAGAAAAAGAAAAAGAATCATGAGTATTGTTTTTGTAGTATTCTCACCTTTGGGGATAAGTACACTGTTTTGTGTCTCTCAAGTAGTTGCTTACCCTAGCCAAGAGACATTGGCGTAAGGAGAACATTGCCCTTTTGTACTGGGGAAGATAAAGCATAGCATTCCCCAGTAGAGAAGACTCTCCATTATCCCCAATTTATAACTTATATATTTTAGAAAGTTACAGGTTATCACCATGGAGTGAGACCACACATCTCACTTTTTTCCTACATAAATCTAGACCCAGCTGAATCTGTTTCTTTTGTGGATACTATGGGTATGATCCACAGAAATAATCGTCTCAAAACTAATTTGGCTGTAGAGCTGTGGGATAGTTGCCTTATTACTGCATATTTGTTTATTTAGCGATGATTTTTAATTGTGGAACCTTACTAACTGCCTGCTTGGCTTGTTACTAATCCTTAGCATTTAAAGAATCAAAAGGAATGATGAATGATGGTAAGTATAAAATGCACCTACAATTATAGATTAGTTCAAATATGGGCCCTGAAAAATAGAAATTCAAAAATCTTCTTGAAAGTCTGACTTTCTCGTGGTAAAAGAGACACTGTCAAATGATAGAGGTCCACACTTCTTGATGTCTAAAACTTAAATCTATTTTGCTAAAAATTGCAAAACTACTACTGCAAACGCTGTAGGCTGTCAGGAATCAGAGCCTTCCAGTCATCTGGCTTACAGCAAAGAGAAATGACCACTTTTTGTAAAATACGTTTCAGACTGTAACTTCGAAAGGCTTTTGTAAGGCACATAAATAAACTGGCACAAGTCGTTATCATTTGACGGAGTTTCTTTTGTGCTTGTATTGGTGGTTTTGTTTGCATAAAATTGACCCATGGGGACTTCACATGTCTGCTTGGCAAGCAGGAACTTGGTTCTAACCTTCCGGGAGACGATGAAAGAGAAATGTTTAGTTCTCAGTTTTGCTTTTTTTTTCTTTTTTGGAACTCTGAGTTAATCACTTTGAGTGTTTACTGAATATTTCAAAGACATTTATTTGTTCATTCTTAAAGATAAATAAGCTTGATATTGAGTGCTACAAGCAATCGTTTTGATTTTGATTTCACCTTAACATGCCATGATTCTTCAGTTTGGTTGGCATTTAGCAACTATGCATTTTTATCTTATTATAAAAAGTGTCTCCTTACCTTTGATATTTGCAATCCTTCCTTGATCACGTAAATAGTTTGCTTTATATTTTACTATTTTAAAGTCTGTGATCTGCCTACTTGCTTCTGTAGAAAAGTGCAGCATTTAACACAGGAGGCTGGATTCCCCCAGGACTACTAATATTTACATAAGATTAAAAACACTCCAATCGTATTCTTGAAAAAAGTTTAAAGCAATATTTAGGCCTGTGTTAAACAAGGAGTCACAGAATAATCACACTTCTGTAGGTCTGCGTCACAGCCTTTAAAAGCATGTTTTTGTTACCCAAGCCACCGCCCTCCTAAAACTACAGTTAGTAGCAATAAATTAAAGGACATTTTTTTAAAAAATTCCTGTTACCTGCAATTGTGGCATGGTTTGTCCATGTTTACTTTCTGGTGTCTTTTTTTTTTTTTTTTTACATTTTTATTTCTGTCCTTTCCTTTTCCTACTGTGATGTCATTGTTCTGTAGTTGAATGAAGAAACTAAATTTTACTTCATTTTCAGAACATCATTATAAGAAGCCTGAGGGTCTCCTCCTTTGTTAATTTCCCTTAAGACATGACTTTTTTTTAACTACTACATCAGTAGATATTGTAAAATAGTTTTGCCTCCAATATTTGTGTGTTCATAACACATGAAATCTGTGACGACCTTTGAAATTCCCTTCATTTTGCAAATATTTCAGTGATCAGAATTTGTTTTCTAAATGTCTGTCTGGTGGGTTCTTCCTAACAAAGCTGCTCAGTGCGCATGGTATGTCCCTTCTTGTCAGTGAATAAGATTTGTGGGACCTTGGGATCACAGTCAGTACCATTTTTAATTTCAGCTACACCTGATCATATGCTTATTTCACTTACATTAAATGAATGATGTAGATCTAAAGTGAGTGTGATAGAATATTATTCCAGGATCAATATCTTTTGCTTGAAAAATCAACATCTCTTGGCTTTTCCTCAGCTAACTCAGCAAACAGGGCTTATTAGACTGTGTTGATCTTTTACTTTCATTCAGCATTCACCTTTTTTCTTACTGAAAATAAAAAAGCTGATGATTTGACTGGTTTGTGTATCTGACCTTTGCAGATCTACTTTCTTTATTTTTAGATACTTTATATGTGAAACAAATTTTTTTTAAATGCATCAACTTCTTAATGGATAGAAAATAGACATGAATAGTGATTATATGTGCATTTTTTTCAATTTTCCAGAATAACTGAAGTGAAGTGATGGACTCTGATTTGGAGAGTAGTAAGACGTGAAAGGAATACACTTGTGTTTAAGCACCATGGCCTTGATGCTTCACTGTTGGGGAGAAGAAATCAAGAAAAGTAATTGGTTGTCATCTACGAGAGAAAATAAGTCATTGACCCTTAAATGATTGTTACAGTTAAGTTTTTATTAAAAGCAGCTGTAATTTAGTTAACAGAAGATCTATGATCTGTGTCATGTGCCCAATTGAGATCCATTTTTTTTGTTGTTGTTATTTTAATCAGTTAGGGGCAAAAGTAGAATGGACAACTTTCAAGAATGATGCCTTTCAGGTTCTCGGAACCGGTTTAAATTGGTTCAGGATGAGAATTACATAGCACTTCCCTGGTGATTACCCAGAGAGAACTATGAAAACTGAACCATAGCAGACCTTAGCAAACTCATGTTCACGGCAGCTTTAGCAGTTACAACATTAGCCAAGTGATATATCTGCCACTTCAGGGTCAAGGGAATCATGAAGTAGGTACAGGCATAAATTCGGTTGGGAGTATCGTATGCCACTCCACGTGGTATGGTATTGATGAGATAGTGGTCTTCATTCTTCGGGGTTGCCATTCACATGTTCCCCCTTCAACATACAGTGTCACAGGTCCTTTACAGATTTAGGGTACTTTTATTGATGGATGTACTTTTCTTTTATTCACACAACCCTTTAAGCCCTGTCTTGTCCTCCTGTTACTTGCTTCCGCTGTACAAGATGTCGCACCTTTTCTCCTCTCTGAACATGGTCTAGTGGCGCGGTAGCATCAGTTGCAGGAAGGAGCCAGACTTGTTCTCAGAGCACTACATTCACACTTTTCAGCAAAAATAGCTATGGTCGTAACATATGTATTCCCTTCCTCTGATTTGAAGGCAAAAACCTACAGTGTTTCTTCACTTCTTTTCTGATCCAGGGCATGAAAAAGCAAGATTGAAATTTGAACTATGAGTCTCCTGCATGGCAACAAAATGTGTCTCACCATCAGGCCCATGGGCCAGCCCTTGAAAGGGTGGTTTTCTTACCGTTGTATCTATGTTGCATGACGAACACTCATCACCTTCCTCCTGTAGTCCTGCCTCGTGCGCCCCTTCCCCAAGATTGAAAAGTAAAACAAAACCCACATTTCCTATCCCAGTTAGAAGAAAAATTAACGTTCTGACAGTTGTGGTCGCCTGGAGTACTTTTAGACTTTTAGCACTCGTTTTTTACCTGTTTGTGGGTGTGTGTTGGTATGTGCATACGTATAAGATAGGCACATGCATCTTCTGTATGGACAAAGGTGGGTACCTGCAGGAGAGCAAAGGTGAATTTCGTGCTTTTAGTAAAAACATTTAAAAACAGAGATCTTTATTGGGTGGAATTATATTTGATGCAAATATTTGATCATTTAAAACTTTAAAACCTTCTAGGTAATTTGTCATGCTTTTTGACTGCTCACCAGTACCCTCTAAAAATAATTCTTCTTGTTTGTGTAATAAGACATTCATATTTGTAGCTGCTTTAATAGTAGTTATTTCTTAGTCCACTGAATGTTCCCATGTGCCTCTTTTATGCCAAATTAATTGTCATATTTCATGTTGGGACCAAGTGGTTTGCCCATGGCAAACCTAAATTCATGACCTGCCGAGGCCTCTCAGAAAACTGAACACACTAACAAGACAGCTTTTTCGGTGTGGGGGGGAAATCCATACACATATACATGCATTTTTCCCCTGATTATGTAACTGTCCAAAATATTAGCGTGTGTAGAGGAAGCTGTATTTCTTTATACAAATCTGACAGCTCCTGTTGCTCTTTTTCCTTCTGAAAATATTTACATTCTGCTAATATAGTTTGTTACTTTAGAAGTCAGTTTTGGTAAAGGGAGGGAAAAAGCAGATGAACTGGAAGTGAATGCAAATTTCTATTCCCTGTTAAAGTCAGATGTAAAAATCTTTATAGCAAAAACTTTTATAAACAAAGGTTGTAGCTTTGAATATGGAGTAAACTCTCATTTGTCAGGGGTTTGTTCCCGGGTCGCCTCCATTTGTGTGTTCTCTTTAATGCTGCCTGCCTTTCGAGGCATTCACTGCCCTAGACAATGCCACCAGAGGTAGCAGGGGAAGTGCCAGATGAAATCAGCACTCGCTTTTTCTAGTTGTCAGCATCTCTGGATGAAGGACCACAGTAGCAGGAGTCTTCTTGCTTGGGCATGATTGGGCCAGTTCCTTCTTTTTAAATCAGACTTATAATGGCTCCCAATTTTGGTCGCATCACACTGAAATTGCTAACAATGTTTCAAACATCATATATCCATTTTGCCCCATAAGATACTTTTTACTCCCTGATCCCAGTTTTCGCTGTTGACTTACCAGTTTTATTTTTTGTATGCTCTTTTTTCTCTTTCTTTTTTTTCTTTTTTTTTTTTTTGAGTCAGAGTCTCACTCTGTCGCCCAGGCTGGAGTGCAGTAGCATGCTCACAGCCACCGCAGCCTCAACCTGCTGGCTTCAAGTGATCCTTCTGCCTCAGCCTTCCAAGTAACTGGAACCACAGGCATACACCACCATGCCTGGCTAATTTTTTGATTTGTTATAGAGACGAGGTCTCACCATATTGTCCAGGCTGGTCTCGAACCCCTGGATCCAGGCAATTCTTTTGCCTCTGCCTCCCAAAGTGCTGGGATTACAGGCATGAGCCATTGCGCCAGGCCTATTGTATATTCTCAGAGTGACACCATTTGTCATTTTCTGCAACAACCTCTCTGGTCTTTTTTGGCCAAATCCAATTTTTCTTCCCCTTCAAAATATTCTTCTCCAGCCCTCTCCACCAGCTCTCCGGTGCAGCCTGTCCCCATTTGTCTAGCAGTCTCTTTCATCTCTTACTTACCTTTCCTAGCACTTTATTCATCTTTGCTTAGTTCTGTTGGTTTTTTTGTCTTGTTTCTCTCACTTGATTTTAAAATTCCTTCCATAGTGAGAGCATTTCTTCCTTTCTGTCTTCCTGTAGTGTTTTGCATACATTAAAAGCTCAATACATAAGTTAAATGATTGAGAGTTGACTGTATTTAGATTTCCCACTATTTTTAATAGAGTGAGCTAGAGAGTCTTTTTTTCTTCTTTCCTTCCTTTCTTTCTTTCAGCAAATTCCACATGCTCTAAAGACCTTAAAAGGTGATGTTTTTCACCTGGAAACTCCAGGTCTATTCTGTTTAAATTCCTGAGTATGTCAGAATTAAAATCATGGGACTATCCCATAATTGGAAGTATGGAGTTTTGGGGTTTTTTTCCCAGGATGATTTGAGTTAATAAAGCTCAAAAAATGATAAGTTTACTCCTCCATCTCATTAATAAAAAGTGAGCTCTATCTAAACCGTCTAGATTTCTCTTATCTTAAAATGGGTATTCAGAAATGGAGATCTGTGGTGTATGTATGGAAATACATACGACTGGTATTTATCTATTGTTGGAAACTGGAGAAATGATTGTCGGGCAACCTTTTATTGTATTTTATTTGACTGAGGGGTTTTTTAGAAACAGTTTTACGTGTATCATATTTCCAAAATTACTAACTGCCATCACCCACTGAGGGTCCTTTGTTAAGTCATTTTCAGTGGCTGACAGGGATAATCCAGATAACTTTGAAGAGATGAGCAGTGAGTGATCAGGAAGTTTTTCTGCCTTTAGCTCTGATGGCAGCTCTTAATTATGATTGTTTAAGCCCAGCTTTCCCATAAATTTAGCCTTTGTAAAAAAAAAAAAAAAAAAGAAAGCATTTGTAATAAGCTTCTCTGTAAGACAACACCAGTGGAATCTTAAAAATGTGGTTATCATGGTTGGTGAGACAGGAAAACATTTTTGTTTTTATTAAATGGAGCATTATTTACAAAAAGCCATTGTTGAGAATTAGATCCCACATCATATGAATATCTATTAACCATTCTAAATAACAAGAACTTCAGTGTTGCTATGTGTAAGATCCCCTCTTGGGGCCTTTTTTGCATAGCAATTAAAGGTGTGCTATTTGTCAGTAGCGATTTTTTTGCAGTGATTTAAAGACCAAAGTTGTTTTACAGCTGTGTTACTGTCAACGGTTTTTTTTTTTTTAATGTATTAAATCAATTTATCACTGTTTGAAGCTTTGAATATCTGCAATCTTTGCCAAGGTACTTTTTTATTTAAAAAACATAACTTTGTAAATATTACCCTGTAATATTATATATACTTAATAAAACATTTTAAGCTATTTGGTTGGGTTATTTCTATTGCTGCCACAGTAAACCACAAGCACATTTCTGAGAAATTTGTATTGTTAATGTGTTTCTAAGTTGTTTACATTCTGGGTAACAATGTAAGGAATGACTTAAAATATTAATTATACATTCTTTTTTAAAGCATAATACCCAATAAGTAAACTTTTAATTAGAACAAAGTTTTAATTAAAAGTTTTAAACAAGTCTAATGTGTTTCATAATTATCTTTAAATTAATTTGTTTCCATGATATAGTGGAAACATGTGAGAAAACAGGAGATTCTTGTTCAGGTCCTGGTTCAAATCCTGGCTCTAGCAGAGGACCTGAGCCAACCACCTACCTGCATCTCAGTGTCCATCTTTGTCTGTGAATGAGATAAGCCTCTTTTGAGACTGAAAAGTGTGGTTCTCCATTTGAATTGGAAATATTTTGATTGTAAGTGAAAGAAAACTTAAATCTAAGAAAAATGGAGTCTCTTGGCTTATGTAACCTGAAAATTCAGGTGCGCTTCTGGATTCTGGACCTCCAAAGAGTGCATCCTAAGGACCTGATGTCTTGCCAGCTTTCTACTTTACTCTCTGAGGTGTGGCCTTCCTTCCAGGCTTTCCAGGGTTGGCTGCAGTCCCCAAACCACCTCCTCCCAGGTTCAGGAAAGGTAGAGGGGTGAAAGAGTGTAGTCTCTTTTTCAACAGTCCTGTCTCTCCAAGGTTACACTGCAGACTGGGTCACATGCCGCCCCTCACTCAGTCCTGGAGACCAAGCATCTTTGGTGCCATGATGGGACTGGCCTAACTCCTGTGTCTGGATTGGAGTGGAGGTTGTGAGCTCCATCTGTAACACGTCTTCCTGGCTGAGGGTGGGGGTAGAGGGAAGCACACCTGAAGCCAAATCCGGAGGTCATTAGCAGAGGATGAGATGTCACTCGACTAGGGGCACAAGACTCCCTGCCAGTGCCTCATTCCTTCAGGTCTGTACTCCATGATTCTGCGTTTTATGTGTGATTGTAGACCATTTGAACGAAAAATAATATTTGACCGCAAAGTACCATCTCAACCCTTACCTCATAGGCAATTTGAATTTTATGCATTCATGAGGACTTTTTTCACTCTCAGCAGGAATAACTAATGGAGTTCAGAAAGCATTTAATGGCCTACCTCCCGCACTGAAAGCTGCTCTGTGTGGCACAGAACTGTACTCAACCTGATTGAACTCCCACAGAGGTGTGGGCTTCCAAATGCAACTGAATTCCATTTTTGTACAGCACCTTGCCACCTCAAGGCCTCAGGTTTGACAGCTTTAGAAAATAATGGATGATGGTAACACCGTCCAGGTAGGACATGATCTCACCAGTGGCTCAGAGGTGTAAGCACGACTGGCAGTGTTTCACATGAGAAGCGAGGCTGAGTGCCAGAACTCATGCACCCAGTCTTGACTAAGTTTCATACTTAAGTAGCCAGCCACCAAATCAGGGGGAAATGAAGTATTTAACTCTAAGTTATGAATAACTGGACTGATTATTTAATGTTGAAGACAGCACTACAACGTGGTAGTGGACATAATGATTAGAACTCTCTTTACTTATTTAGCAATCGTTTACTTATTTAATCATTTGACTAGAATTCAGCAACTTTTTAGCTCTGGTGCGAGCCAATTGTGAAAACACAGGTATCTTTTCTCAATTTGGATGATGAGAAATGCTTGGTAAGGAGGCCAATTTAGAGAGAATGATTTGTAAGTCTAAAAACAAATCTGATGTCTGGAAGCATGCTAGTTTTGCAAATTTGCTAAACCTGCTGCCATTGCTTTCTTAATGGACAGCCTTTACAACACTGTGGCACAGTACTAGGCTTTCTGGGAGATCTACTTAAAATAATACTATTTGATCATAGACCCGCCTTTCAAAACAACAACAACTATAATTTTGCTCCCAAATTTTGGGGGGGCTGCCTGAGAAATTCATTTAGGTTATGCTGACAATCTGTAAGTTGTTCGACTTTCTAAACAAATAGATTGAAATTTTTGAATTGCTGAAAGTATGGAATCTATTTTTTATGGAGCTCTGTACTTATTTTCTTCTCATTTTAAAATATATTTTTGGTGGGTGCTGTCGTTAAGCTGCACTGTAGGTAAAGTGAGCTCTTGTGTCTGTATTGGTTATCATATATGTCACAGATTCTGTGGGAAATTATATATCTCTGGCATGCTGAAGACAACTTGGAAGTACCAGAACCTTTGTTGTTCCCCCTGTCACAACGTCCTTCCCTAACAGGTGTAGGAATAGCTGCCCCACCCCTTGCCTCCAGTCCCTGCTTCCCAGGCAACCGTTGTAGGAAGACTCATTCTCAGGGGAGCTTCTGTCCCCAGCTCAACCAGATGTTTCTAGAGTGTGATGTTCATAAGTCTCACTTGTGCAAGTTGCATATATTTGTTTACCTGAAGAAACCTTTCAATGCTATTGACATGCAATGTTACCAAGTGTTCAATTCTCACAGTTGAACTGGTTAGGTACATATCTTGAATTTTTAAATGTGATTATCATGGATTCAGTAGAGCCCATGTCTTGTCATATCTTTAGCCATATGCCTAGCTGTCCATGGGAATTGTTCTCGTAACAACTATTACCACATGGGACAAAGAAGGTTACCTTGGATCCTATGCAGGAATACTTTTGAAAACATCAACAAATATCAATTTTTCTCATTTCTAGTCAAGGAAAGCTGCCAGAAAATTATGGAAACTTTAGATTTTAAGCATTTACTAATTGCTTGAAATTATACCAAAAAATTTTCAGTTGTTTCTTCATAAACATCACATTTAGTAAGATTAAATATTCTTGTATTATTTCTTGTCTCCAGAAAAGTATCAAACACATTCTCTTGGAAAAACATTCAGTTAATGGGCTTGGCTGGGTTTACCACATCTCCTCCTTGGGCCTTCTGGGTAGAATCATTTTTCTTTATTGTACAGATAGACTAGACTTAGAGAGACTAATAAGCGCTTTGCCTTCTGGTCAAAAGCAACTGGGGTTCTCCAAAGGAGCTGTAAAGTGACAGAAAGTCCTCAGAAGAGATTTTTCCTGAGTGACGGCTCCTCGAGAGAGGCCACTCAGTTGCTTTATAACACATTCTAATAAGGCCGAGTTGCCCATGGATCACACCTGAGCCAGGTATTTATTTATATAACTTCATCTTCTTCCTCAAAGGATTTAAAATATCCCATTTGGGCCAGGTATCTACACTGAGACAAGCTGCTGTCCATGATCACAGCCATGTTAGTGTTCTTGCAAATCAGCATGGGTGTCCAAGGAGAGCAGTCGTGGTGGATAAAAAGCTCTGTGCAAAACCTTGCTCTAACGGCCTTGCTCAAAGCAATCCAGGGCAGAGGTTGAGGGAGTCATTTACTCTTATAAAGAACAGTTCTCCCCCCCCCACTCCGAGAAGCAAAGCCACCACAATCATTTTCACTATATATAGAAAACAAATTTGAAAAAAAAAATCAAAACAAAACAAAATTCCTGATTCAACACATTTTGAGGGCCTGGATGCTGTCCAAATCAACCTGGCAGCACACAGGTGCTGATAAAAACAACATTTTATGAGTCTACCTTTTCTGGTCCTCCTGGGTATTTTTATTCTTCAAATTGGAGATAAAAATAAGGGTTGGTTTCTCAAGGTGAGGAGGGAGAGAGCAGCATGTGTTCTTCAAAAGACTCAATAAGATAATAGATTTTTTAAAAAAGCTGTTGCTGAGTGTAACTTACTTACCGTTTCAAAGGGCTTTTTGAAAATGAAATCTTTGCAAGCGATAGTAAAGAAACCTAGAGCCCCCTGAGGTGATGGTTAGAGTCCTGTCAGGGATTTAAATCTAATTATTAGCCTGAAAGTAGGGAAGAGAAAGAACCGGCCAAGTGTCAGCCCGAAAAACAATAATAGCTGTGGTGTTCGGCAGCCCCGTTATTAGCACCTTCAAGGATAGTTCAACGCATTTATTCTTGCCCTTGAAAGACAGTCACAGAAGCTTCAACATTTTCTGATAATTGTTTCTTTTTCTGCAAAGTGGAGATGCTTTCTATTCTTTGAGGTTTCATCTCTGCTGATCACCTATTGGGAGACATCGGTGCCGGTTTTTAAGGCAGGCACTTAGAGGAGAGGCTATATGCACCCAGCAGAATGCCCGATGCCTGCACTTCCTCAGCTGTGTGACCTTGTGCAAGTGACCTAACTGCTCTGTGCCTCGGTGTCTGCATTTGAAAAATGGAGATTAAACATGAAGATTACATGAGATAAGGCAGGTAATGTGATTAGCACAGCCCCTGGCTCAGTGGACACCCTCAATACGTGTAAGCTGTTTTTCCTCTTTTTACATTGGCCAAGATGGAAAAAACTCAGTATGACAGAATCTAGAGCTGAGCATAACATACACTGCACCTCGTATGTGCTGGGTTATTGCCAATGAGGCAAATAGAACATAAAATGACTGAGAGCATAAAATAATATAACAAGTGCAGTTAAATTGCAGACATCTTCACTCCAAGCCCAATATTCATGTTAAGCCACCTGAGTGAGACCGGGGGACAGAAGGTGACATCAGGCGTCGGGTAATCCTATTTGCCCTTTCCTGGAATGTCCACAAGGTGGGAGGGAAGGAGCCCACCCCTACCGCACAAGGAGAGTCTTCAGTGCCTGCCCCTCCTGCCACCATTCCTCAGCTCAGCGGTTCATTTATTCACGCCAGTGAGTGAGTCTCAAGACGTCTGAAATGCCTTAAGAGCAGGTCCTCCAATCACACTAGACAGAACATGATTAGGGACTTAGAGCTGTCATTAGACTAATAACCAGCAGAAACCAAATCCAAGAACTTGGGACTGAAGACGGATGTTGGAGATATTAAGACCTAGTAAATATTATTTCACAAGTGGATGTGATTTAGCCAGGAAGGTTTGATAAGGCTTAGATTATACTGTTATCAGCTTGCTCTCCTCTCCAAAATCATCAGAGACCTTGCTCCATCGGTCCTCCTGGGTGGCTGCAGAACGCAGAAACAGCAGCTGGTGACATGCTGTGAATTGGAAGTGGCTTCTATTTACCTCTTCTCCACCTCCTCATATGGCCACGAATGGTGCCCAGTTCAAGCAGGAATAAAACACCGTGTGTGGCTCACTGGCATAAATCCTTAGAGTGGCGCGCAGAGACTTGCTCAAAAGCACCCGATTAAAGGCCCCGCACTCATTTTAAAGCGTGATTTTCTATGAAGACTTTGATGCTTACAATATTACAAACTTTCCATAGAGAAAGAAAAGGAACCGCCCTACTATGTTGGCATTTTATCTCCTGACTCCCAACTTGGCCAGAAATGTGTGGTGAATCAGTATGTCACGTTCCATTAAAAGATGCTCCACTGTTTATGTTTGTTGAAATGCAATAACTACACTAGAGTCCTTTCTTGGACTGTCATCTGTCTCTGAGGGAACAGAATGTGATGCAGAGAGCCAATCTCAGCCCCATAATTACATCAAAAAGCGGATGCCTGTGTCCTTCATTTGGAACATTGCCGTTCTGGGCTACCAAACGAGGGAGATTTTATAGACGCCTCCCTCTCCTTTCCTCCTCCAAACCAATCCCTTGCCTCCTTCCACCCAGAAATAAAAGTACACTGTGAATTGCGGCATTATCAATGAATGTTCAGTGAGAAGGATGTTCTGAGCAGTGAAAACTATAAATAAATGGGTGCTACGCTGGAATTAACTGTGGAGCCAGAAAGATAAACTCAGGACAACTAATTGCAGCCAAGCAAGATGAACAAGAATGCTGTTCTAAGGAAAGAAAAAGTCAACAGCATTAGTGAAAATTAAGCAATATCTTGGTGGTACTAGTAAATAAATATATATCTATGTTTAATTAAAAGCAAGACCCAATTATGTCTCACTTCTTACAGAGCTGCTTAAATCAAGAAAGTCTAATGTTAAATGAGAAAAATCAACTCGGGGCATCTTGTCATCTGCATTTAATCAAGATTTCTGTGTCTCACACAAGCTTTGTTTTATTTTTTTATTTTGTTTTTAGAAACAAGGTCTCGCTCTATCACCCAGACTGGAGTGCAGTGGCATGATCATAGCTCGCTGTAACCCCCAAACTCCTAGGCTCAAGTGATCTTCCCACCTCAGCCTCCCAAGTAGCTAGGACTAAAGGTGCATACCATCATGCCTGGCTTTTTGTGGGGGAGGGAGGTTATGGGGTCTCCCTATGTTGCCCAGGCTCCTGGCCTCAAGCAATCCTCCCACTTGTGTGTCTCAAAGCACTGGGATTACAGGTATGAGCCACTGCACCTGACCTCACACATGCTTTTAAGATGAGTAGTTGGCAATAGTGTATTTAGGAATCTCAAATAAACATCCCATTGGCTTTCAGTTGACAGGTATATAGCTTTCCAGTTTGAGTATGGAAATCTATAAGAATTGTGACTGTAAAGCCATTTCTCCTATAACTTTCACTCTGTGATTCTGATGAAAAGGTACCATATTGGTACCTACACATATATAATATATGTGCCTATAACTATAGCTAAAATTATTAGTGTTATTTTTTCTGGCAAGAGCATTACATATAAATGCAGAACATTTACTTGACATTTTGCTTCTTTCCAACTAAATTTCCTGCAAATGTTTTAGGCATTGCTGTACACATTAAAGGCCAGATTAGGAGGGAAAGATTTTGTGGTTGTTCCCATCTAAATACCTTACCATAATCAATTTTCTAAGTTGTTTTTTCCTCCACATACCCATTAACTAACAACCCAAGGTGAAATTAATCCTCCTTGCTGAGTTGAGTGACAGTCCCCTCCCAAGTGATGGGGAGGGGTAAGCGGCAGAAGGCCCTCTCCATAAGGATGCCTGGAGAGAGAATGTGCTTTGAAGGCCCCGGGGGTGCAAGAAGGAACCAGAGCCAGGAGATGACTGTGCCTAACCCTTGAGTTGTAGGTTTAGCGCTTTCTGAATCATTTCTTTATATCTTTTCTTTTCTTTTCTTTTTTCAGTTGGAGTCTCAGTCTGTTGCCCAGGCTAGAGTGCAGTGGCATGCTCATGGCCACAACAGCCTCCACTGCTGGGCTCAGGTGATCCTTCTGCCTCAGCCTTCCAAGTAGCCAGAACTACAGGTGCATGCTACCATGCCCAGCTAATTTTTTTGATTTGTTATAGAGGCAAGTTCTTGCCAAGTTGCCCAGCCTGATCTTGAGCCCCTGGGCTCAGGCAATCCTCTTGCGTCCATCTCCCAAAGTGCTGGGATTAGAAGCATGGGCTACTGACCCAGCACCTGAATCATTTCTTGTCTCACTTCTTCTCTTGGTTGCCAGGAATATTGCCAGGATTGGTGAAAAGACAAGTGAAATAACATGTGAAATCCTTGAAAGCAAGATGTTATGATCTACAAAGTCATTTCTTACTTCACTGTTTTTGGGATTTTGTTTTTGTTTTTGTTTTGAGTTGGAGTCTCACTCTGTTGCCCAGGCTGGAGCGATCACAGCTCACCGCAGCCTCAACCTCCTGGGCTCAGGCGATTCTTCTACCTTAGCCTCCTAAATAGCTGGAATTACAGGTGCATGCATGCCACCATGCCTGGCTAATTTTTTGATTTTTTTTTGTTTTTTGTTTTTAGAGACGAGGTCTTGCTATGTTGCCCAGTCTGGTCTTGAACTCCTGGGCTCATGCAGTCTTTTCACCTCGAGCCACCATGCCCCGCCCCTTTAGTTCACTGTTAATTATGCAAACATCTTTCTTCTTTATCCCACAAGGTATTTCTTTTTCATCTTTCGTGAAGGTCTCATTATTTACAGGCTCTTTCACCCTGAAAATAACATTATCAGCCACTATTTATTGAGCACTTGTTTCATGCTGGGCCGGAACAAGTATGCAAGGCCTAAGTATACAGCCAGGATCACACACAGTCCCTCCAAGATAGGGTGTATAAATGTAGTAAGTTTCCTACTTTCTCTGAAACTTGATTCCCTCATTTGTTACATAGGAAACAAAGTGTAAAATACTAATGTGTATCTTCTGGAAATGTCTTGAGGACTACATAAAATAAGGAATATATAAGTGCCTAGCAGAAGATAGCTAGGAGCTCAACAAGTGTTACCCTTTTTCCAGGAAAAGAAGAAAAAAATCAAGTCTATATGTTTCCCCATTGCTTAACAATATATATATTTTTAAGGTGTTTGGTAGAAACTTGGTTTTTGATTTAAAAAAAAAAGAAAAAAGAGCTGGGTAGGATTAAATAGCAGATCCCAGGTCAGAAGTTACAGGATGAGCAATTCTTTCAGCCAGATTTCCCTGCCAAGATACATCCCCCAGGGGGACAGATCTTTCACCTGCCATGGGAAGTGGACCCATCTAAATCTCAAGCAAGCAGCCAGCAAGAGTAACTCTGTGACAATGAGTGGAAACCTGGGGAAATGCTGTCAGGTCTTCCCAGTCTGGTCTGCTAGGCACTGTGGATATGGGTGATCCCAGGCCCTGATGGCAAAATAAGCAACAGATTGTTCTGTGGATGGATCTCAGGTGAATTCCGCTTACTTTCAGAGAAAATGGGTGTTGCCAAGTCCTCCTCTCAGTCATTCAGTCAGTTCAAATCCCTAAGACTCTAGAGAAGGCCCAGAGGGGCTGAGTATATGAAGTCCCCAAAAAACGTGAATTTTTTTTTTTTTTGGAGGGTGAGTCCCTTGTGGTACAGATTTTTCCCTCTAGGTAAGTGTTCTAAACCCTTCAGCATCGGTGTACCAGTTAGTGTTGTGAGAGGCTGTATTTGGTTTTTATGAACGTTTGCCCATTTGTGAAGGGAGATTTATGAATGTATCTATTCACACCACACTGAGTGTTCAGGAGTTTTTGACCAAAAATGACATGACTCCTGTGCCATACCCTTCCTATTTACCCAATCTCATCCCAAGTGACTTTTTTTGTTGTTGTTTTCCTGGGTGAAAGAAGTCCTCAGTGGGAAACATTTTGCCAATGTGGAAGAGGTGAAACAAAAAAATGACAGAAGCACTAAAAGGCATCTCGATCAATGGAAAAAGCATCTCCATAGGTGTATTGCATCAAATGGAGAGTACCTTGAAGGTGACTGAAGTTTAAACATGGAAGAATAAATACACAATTTTTAGTAAATAAATTCTGGGGTTTTTTTTACTCCCCCCCCCCCCCTTGTACACAGTGGAGGCTGAGGTCACACAGCACAGCCAACAGACTGTTGGCCAGTGGGGCAGGACACCCAGGATCTCAACCTTAGCTGTCACTGATGATCTGTGGGCCCAGATGAGAATCTGTGGCTTCCTGCATCTCAGCTTGTTTATGTGTAAAATTCAGGGCGTGGCCTTCATGCCTCAAGGACTCACTCAGTGCTACTGCTGATTATCTCTCCCCTGCAGTTGACCTGGACTCTAGAATTGCATTTCTTCTCTAACATGCATCCAGGCAAAAACCAGGGGGTGACCTGCAGAAAGAGCCAGTGTCCTAGCTCCTACCTCAAGGTGATACAAAGACCCCAGGGAGGAAATTCTGCTGAGAAGTGATTACACCACTCTCTAGCCTGCATCAGCCCCTTGGCATCCCCCAAGGACACAAAGTCTAAATCAAGGTCAAAGACATGAACTTCCTAGTCACAGAGGATCCCAAAGGCTCTCAGCTGCATTCAGCAAAGGACTCTTCAATATTCAAAGTGCTATGTAGAAGATAGGATACAAGCAGGCCACAGGTAGGTGGGCTTTATTTGGTGTACAAAAGTTTTAAAAATCATCTGTACCATTGAGATAAAAAGGTCGCCAGGTGCAGTGACTCACGCTTGTAATTGCAGCACTTTGGGAGGCTGAGATGGGAGGATTGCTTGAGCTCTAAAACCAACCAGGCAACATAGGAAGATCCTTGTCTTTACAAAAAAAATAAAAAATTATTAGCCAGGTGAAGTGGCACATGCCTGTAGTCCCAACTACTCAGGAGGCTGAGGCAGGAGGATCATTTGAGCCCAAGAGTTTGAGGCTGCTGTGAGCTGTGATCACACCTGCTGCACTCCAACCTGGGCAACAGAGTAAGACTCTGTCTCTAAAAATAAAAAAGAAAGAAAGAAAGGAGAAAAAGCAAAAGCAGGAGATTCTACATTTTTAAAACTCTGGATTTCCAGCTTCTGTTAAAGAAAAAAAGGGGAGAATCTGGTGACACTAGATCCACATTTCCCTCCTCTCCCAACAGTGAGTGGGAGTTGCCTAGCCCTGGGCTTCTTTGAGCAGAATACAAGCTCCTCAATTCTCCAGGGTTCCTTCCACAGTGGCTACTTGAACCTGTATTTTCGTGTTTTGCTTGTAGTGGAGAAACATTTCTCCGTTCTCATGAATCTACAAAACGTGAGAAAACAAAACATATACCCAGAGGACTGGGTGTTTTACCAGCAAGTGGAGAAAGCATCTTTGTGGAAGTGAGGAATATTGCTACTGTTTACTATGCAATCCCTTTGCATGCTCCTCTCATTCATGTTACCTGCCTGGCTCTTAGAAGCATTCTATCTTGTAGCTTTTGCCAGGAAGACTAGAAGGATGGAAATCTGCAGAGTCGGCAGCTGTGCATTCCACCCCTTTCTCCTCCATGGATCAAGGCAGGATTCCCTGAGTGCCTAGACCTTGGCAGGAGTTCTGTCATCTTTAGCCCTTGCTTGTTTCATCACCTGCAACAAAACTTAAGGCATCTCATCCATTAGTCTTCAAAGGGGTAGGATTTGGGGAAACTAACCTTTAGCGTGTTTGCTTGGAATACTGATAAGATGAATTACTCTTACAGTCTTCTCCATCTTTCATATAGTTGAGGAAAGTCAAGCAGGTAGCTGACTTGCCCAAGGGGTAGAACTGGGCCGTTGGCTGGACTAGAAAGGGAATTGGGAGGGGAAACTTTCCTTGTTCCTATACCTGGGTAAGGTAAGGTGCACTTCCCCACAGCCCCCTTGCCTGTTCCCACAGCATCTGTACAATATGTGCGCACACTAGCTCTCTAATTGTAAGCCAGGTAGCTCCCCCAGCCCCTCCTCATGTCATCCTCACCCAGCAGATGGGGCAGAGCAGGGAGAGAGGCCCACTAGTGCCTGCCACCTCCTGAAATGACCACTGCCAACTGAGAGGATCATGAAGAGCCAGGTCTTGGAGTCCTCAGCAGAGCACTGGCTACTAGTGGACAAAGACAGACTAGAAGCTCTTCCAGTTTTCTGCCTCTGGTTGCCCAGTGCTAGGAAGTTCCCAGCAGCAAGGGCATGGAAAAGAGAAATGGAACTGAGACTGCTCTACCAGAGTGGTAAGATCATGACTCATGGAAGGTATGGAAACATCCCAGAAAAAGAGCAAATTCACAGCACTGGCACTAGTGGTGCTAAAGGAGAGCCCAGGAAATCTGTTCCGTCACAGTCACCCACTCAACCTATTTGATGAGCACTTACTATGTGCAAGGTATCTAGACACACACATTTCCCCAGCATTCCTGGTGAAGGCCGCATCATCCACAGAGATGCTTGTTTGCTGAGCATGAACCAGATCTGGAGAAAAACCTGAGAAAATCTCAAGGCTTCTATGTCTGAAGTTCCAAATCAGGGTAGAAGCAGCCAATTCACCTGAATGTTTGTTTTCCCGAATTTATATACTGAAGCCCTAATCCCTGATGTGATGAAACTTGGAGATGGGGGCTTTGGGTGGTACTTAGGGCTAGATTAGGTCATGAGGGTGAGGGTGGGACTTTCATAATGGAATTAATGCCCTTATAAAAAGATGAAGAGACATGAGATCTCTCTCTCCGCTATGTGGCAGGCTATAGCAAGGAGGCAACCATCTGCAAACCAGGAAGTGAGCCCTCACCAAACACAGGGTCTGCTGGCACCTTCATTTCGGACTTCCCAACCTCACAAATAAATGTCTGAGGTTTAAGCCACTCAGTCTATAGGATTTTTATATAACTGTCTGAGCTAAGACCTCACCCACATTAACTCTTTGACGATGAATTCACCAAATGGTTGCTTTGTAGAACAATCAGTGAACTGCAGGTATCAGACAGAAGACTGAGCTACAAACCTCCTACCAGAGTATATGCTGATGGAGCCTCACCTGGGTTCCAGAAAAATGGTAAGAAGAATAACTGAAGCTTCTACCATGTCCTACCACTGCATTAAATGCTTTAAGTATGTTGTTATTCATTTAAATCCCAGAATGCTCAATGGCAGGTTTTTTCATACACATTTTATCCATGAGGAATGTGAGGTTTGGAGAGTAAAAAGAATATCCAAGGTCACCAGGTTGGCAACTGATACAAGCAGGTTTCAACCCAGTTTCTCTGGCTCAGAGCCCCAACTCTGTTCTCCGTGCCTGTGCCAAGGAGGGTTGTACTGGAGAAGCCTTTGTGGTCTCAGACTGTTGACTTCCCCTTGACTCCTGGGAATCAGTTTAAACCAGTTGCAAACATGGTTTCTACATCTGTATTTCTAAATCGCATACCCAGAGTTACTTCCTGCATCAGCATCTTCTTCCAGATGACTTACTGAGATGTGTCTGCTGATGATAAGACCAGATTAACCTATTTCAACTTGATGGCTGGATTCTGACACACTGGGGGAAAAAAAAAGTATACAAAGGATCAAAACCACAGTTACAGTGAACATAACATTTTCCCCCAGGAAACACTCAGATTTTGCAACCAAATATTTACTATAGTTCCAAAGGAAAATGGGAATCACCATTTTCCCTTGATTCTAAGACATATGGTTTGGACAGTCTGAAATTAGGATGTATCTTAAAACAATGAATACTTTTAATATGATGGTCTGTTCTCTTACACTCTCCTACTCCAAGTGAGCACTGACCTTCAAGTCAGAAGACTCTAAAAGCTGAATTTAAAATAATTGTATGTCTTAAAATCTCCCAAAGAGGAACTATGAAGTAATGATAAGAAGTCTGGTCAGAGGAACACTAATTTGCTTGTATATCTCCAATGCCTAACATGCAAATGATTTCAAAAGATGTTTGTTAAAAGGACAAATTTCTCAATAAAATAGATACAAACTTTTTTTTTTTAATCTCACTCTATCACCCAGACTGGAGTGCAATGGTACAACCACAGTTCACCGCAGCCTTGAACTCCTGGGCTCAAGCAATTCTCCCCTCTCAGCCTCCCAAGTAGTTGGGTTTACAGACACATGACACCACACCCAGCAAACTTTTTGTAGACATGAGGTCTCTCTATGTTTCACAGGCTGGTCTCAAACTCCTGGGCTCAAACAGTTCTCCTGGCCTGGCCTCTCAATGTGCTGAGATTACAGGTATAAGCCACCATGCCCAACCAGATTTTTTTTTTAATTAGGGAACATTTCAAAAATATATAAAAGTCTAGAGTGTATTATGATAACTCCCTTCAGTATGTTCAACTCATGGTCTATCTTGTTACTTCTGCCACTACCCACTACCCCTCTACCCCAAATCATTTTGAAACAAATCACAGATGTCAGAGCCTTTCATCAGTAAATGGTCCAGAGTGTATCTGTAAGAAACAAGAACTTTCCCTTTTAAAAACAACTATGGCAGTATCATTATACCTCCTTTCCTACCCTTTGACCTTCATTGATGGCATCTCCATAACATTGTTTAATATGTTTCCTTTTCTCCTATGTTTTCTGGACATTGGTACTTAGTGCTAGAAGTTTGAGCAAACTTAGTTTAGATTTTTTTTTATTTCCTTCTGAAGGTATATAATGCCTGGTTGTCTCTTTCTTTGTATGTTATCAGTTATTGGTTATTGCTTAACCAGTACTTTTCTTATGACTGCCCATTTACTAAAACTACCTTAAAAATACACATAAAAATGTTGAATCTGACTGTGTGCAGTGGCTTATGCCTGTAATCCCAGAATTTTGGGAGGTCGAGGAGAGAGGATCACTTGAGGCCACAAGTTTGCAACCAGGCTGGGTTACATAGTGAGACCGTGTGCCTACAAAAAAATCAAAAAATTATCTGTGTATAGTGGTGCATGACTGTAGTCCCAGCTCCTCAGGAGGTTGAGATGAGAGGATCACCTGAGCCCATGAGGTCAAGGCTGCAGTGAGCTGTGATGGCACTATTGCACTCCAGTCTGGGTAACAGAGTGAGACTCCAACTCAAAAATAAATAGATAATGAATGTGAGATGCCTGTTCAGTCTTAGGTCATTATGGTTGAAAGAAATTCTCTTGCGTTGGCCCAATAACATGAGGCATTAGTACAGTCTGCTCTGCAGTAGTGTCAGAGTTGTGTACCCAGACAACTTTACCTCAACACAAATGGCATCATACAAATTTTTATTTCAGTTAACAACAACAAAAAAGTTAATAAAAACAGCATTAGTCATACTTTTGTTTCGGTTAACAATAAAAAGAACTTCTATAACACAAGCTCTGTTTTTTGTTTAAGTGTATAGCTAGAACACTGAAATGTGCACATAAAAATACAGCGTGTGATTCCATCTAGCTCTTGATCAAGAACCATGTATTGGGCCATCGCAACACTTCTTAGACATTGCCATTACTTTTAGCATGACAGAGGAGTTGTGGCATTTATGCGGCAGGTCTATCACTCTGCCTACACAATTTACTTCTTTGTTGGTCATAAGAGAGTCTGTGCATGTCTCCTGGTTAATCAATCCTGTTATATCCCATTTAGCGTATGGAAATTCATGCTGTGTACACAGACAGCAAAAAGGGAAAGAGGAATCTCACAGGCATTCAGAGAAGGAACCATAGGTGTCAGCAGATCTCCTGGAGTCCTCAGCTTGTCCGAGGAAGCAATAGAGAAAAAAGCAGCCACAGTTAGTGTGCCTCCATTTGTCCCTTTCTTTTTTTTTTTTTTTTTTTTTGGCACTAGTCATTTCTTTTCCAAGTCCAGGCTAGCTTTATCATGCTTTACTATGCATCTCTTTATAGATGAAACAGGCATTAGAATGGCCCTATATGTACAGCAGATGCCTTCAATCTTTGTTTTCTTTTTCCCCTATTATTTTTAGTTGACATGTAATAATTGTACATATTATGGGATGTGAAGCAATATTTCAATACATGCATATGATGTGTCATGACCAAACCAGGGTAATTAGCATATCCATCACCTCAAGCATTTGTTTTTCCTTCGTGTTGGGAATATTTAAAATCTTCTCGTCTAGCTGTTTAAAAATAGACAATAAATTATTGTTAACCATACTCACTTTATTGTGCTATAGAATACTAGAACTTATTACTTCTATCTAACTGTAATTTTGCCTCTCTTAACTCTATCCTCCCCTCCCCACTACCTTTCCCAGTCTCTAATAACCTCTAGTCTACTCTCTGCTTCTATGAGATTAATTTTTTTTTTTTTTAGTTCCCATATGTGAGTGAGAACATACAGTATTTATCTTTCTGTACCTGGCTTATTTCACTTAACATAATGTCCTTCATGCTCATTCATGTTGCTGCAAATGACAGGATTTTATTTTTTTATGGCAGAATAGCTATTCTATTGTGTATTTATGCCATATTTTCTTTATCCATTCATCTGTTGATGGGCATTTAGGTTGATTTCATAGCTTGGTTATTGTGAATAGTGCTGCAATAAATATGGGAGTGCAGACGTCTTTTCGATAAACTGATTTCTTTTCCTTTAGGTAAATATCCAGTAGTGGGATTGCTGGAGCATATGACAGTTCTACTTTTAGATTTTTGAGAAACCTACATACTGTCTTCTATGATGGCTGTATTAATTTACATTCCTTCCAAGAATGTAACATGAGTTCCCTTTTCTCTGTATTCCCTCCAGCATTTGTTATTTTTTTGTCTTTCTGATAATAGCCATTCTAACTGGGATGAGATGATATCTCACTGTGGTTTTGATTTGCATTTCCCTGATAACTTAGTGACGTTGCACTTGTTTTCATATACTTGTTGGCCATTTGTATGTTTTCTTCTGAATTGTCTATTCATATCCTTTGCCCATTTTAAAATTGACTTATTTGGCTTATTTCTGTTGAGTTTTTTGTGTTCCTGCTTTCAAACTTTTTGGCCACCATGTAATCAATTTTTATCATAACTAGGTACACACAAACATATAGATGTATAGGCCAGTGTGTATGATGTGGCATAGATATATAAATGCTCACAAAAATTATATTTCAAACTAAAGTTTCACATACTATCATCCTTGCTATGTGTGGTTTATTCTGATACTTTCCTATTCTAGTCCTTTGTCAAAAAAATAATTACTGGTCATGACCCACTAAACTTATTTCAAAACCCATTGGCAGGCCACAACTTCCATCTGAAAATCACATTCCACAGTGAAAGTAGAGATTGAAGGAGCACCACAGTAAAATTCTTGGGAGCCAGACTGATTCTAAGTGCAAGAATTAAGACTAAGGAATTGCACCATAACCCTGTACATTCTATCAGAAGTTGAAGCATGCCTACATGGTATAGGACATGGTGTAGTCTAGGTGATCAGAGAGTCCTTTGGTTGTAATTTGCCATCAAGTTAGTCTGAGAAGTGAATCAGTACCCGATGGCGATCCATCAGGGAGGGAAGCCCATAACATAGGGAAAGCCATCCAGAAGCCCTGCCTCTTCCCTCGCGGCCTTGATGGATCTGCACTTCCAAACACTCATCATCCATCACACCAAGCCAATTCCATTCTTCTAGCTTGACAGAGCACACTGTGCTCTCTGGAGCCACAAGAAGGAGAAAATATTCCTCCAACACTTCTGTATGATAAATTTTTCAACCTCCACATAAAGCCCTGCTCACAGGGCATGTCTTTTTGACTTTTTGACCATCCTGACTATGACAAGAGAACAGGTTGAAGACCAATAATTCTGCTGCTATCACCAGCCCATATTGCTTGATATTTTTCACCTCTTTCCTTATAAAGAACTCTCAGTTCCAGAAAGAGAAGAAGAAGAGGAAGAAAATAAGACGAAAGGAAAATCCACACAATATCAATAAGTTTCCCCTTGAGATTAAGTCACTCATTCAGATGGTGTTTTCACAACATAAATTTTTATGCATTCTGCTCAGATTTTAAGATATTTGGGCAGAAATCAAAATTTCCCTCCAGGTTTTATTCAGCACCAAGTGCTAGGCTTCCTCCAAACACGCACACACACACACACACACACACACACACACACACACACACACACACACACACACGGACATTAACATATGTGGAAAGTGATTTCTATGACAGAGCTAATTTCCCATTTACTATGAGTAGGGAGCTTTTTTTCCAGAATGTGATCAACTTGGAGGTGTTAGTGTATAAGTTTAATGATATTTTTGGTAACTAGAAAGGAAGAAATAACCCATGAATCATGAAAAACCTGAAAAGATTATTCTGATGTTTGTTTATCTTGAACAAAATTTGCAGGGAAATAAAATCACTCTAGCAGCTAAAACTGCACACTCACATTCTTTTGTATGAATTAATTATACTTAACTGCTCTGTAATGTCCTGATTAATTATTTCCTGTTCCAGTCAGTTGATTGTGCATTTTGATACGAAACCTGCATTATGATGAGAATCTTGAACTTATTTCTCATCTTGCATAAGCCCCCATAGAGCTGATCTGAACAACTGCTTTCAAAGGAAGTTGGTATCTTCATCAGCGCCCTGGGAGGGCTGTGTCAGACACAGGTGGTGACAGTGAATTGTATTTTTGGCCCAGGGCGTGGAATCACCACTTATGCACAAGCAGCAATGAACTGAGGATTTTAACAGGTACTATTTATGAAAAATATAACTCTCTTCCCTGCATAAACTCTAGTGACTTGTCTTGCACCAACAGACTCTCTAATATATACAGAGTGATCTGGACTTTTGAGAGCAAGGTGGACATTGCCTGGAAGGTCCTAAAGAAAGGAGACGAATTTCCTATTGTTGGGATGGGTTAAAGCAACACTATTTCCATAGAGTTCTGTATGTTAGAAGTCATAAAATCAAGATGTCAGCAGAGATGTGTCTCTTCTGGAGAAATCTTCAGGAAAATCTGTTTCCTTGTTTTTTTAGCTTTTAGAGGCCACCACATTCCTTGGCTACTGGCCCCCTCCTCCATTTTCAAGGCCAGCAGAGTAGCATCTTCAAATCTCTGACCTCTGCTTCTGTCCTCATGACTCCTCCTCTCAGTCTTTTGACTTTCTTTTTCCCTTTTAAGAACCCTTGAGATTACATTGGGTCCAGATAAGCTACAATCATCTCCCCATCTCAAGATCCTTAATTTAAACACATCTGCAAAGTCCTTTTGTCATGTCAGGTCTACATTCACAGGTTCTAGAGATTAGGATGTGAATGGATGTTTTTTGGGGAGCCATTATTCTGCCCACAACATTTAGTAACCAGACTGAAAAGGATCCAGTGTAGATCAAGCCAGAACCTGGGCATGCTACTCCTCCCTCCTCCCCACCCCCAACAGTGGCAATGTACTGCTTAACCAGGCCTTCACAGGCACCAGCAGAGGTGGGGCGAGAAGTCTGTAGGTGTGAGGTCTAATCTTGGAAAGATGACATAAACAATGCCCAAACTACCCTGCTTTTTTACCTGGTTCTAAGGCTGATTCATTCAGCTTTCCCCCAAACCATAGAGCTGGTACTGACAATCCAAAGTACTAAATTAACTTGTAAATGCAGTTAGGACAGAGGACAGCAAGGAGGTGCCACCAAGAACCTGAATAACAGGGGTGTCCCAGGAGTTAGACACCAATGTTGGTCTTAGAAAGTTACACGGTCAACGGGTTAATCCCAGGCTACAGTTAGCATTCACACATTTAAAAGAAGAGTACGAGACTCAGAAGGGTTAATGAGCTTTGGTGCAGAGAGGTACAAAGAGGTCGCTGCGGACTGAGTTCCCACATTGTCCCTTTCCCCTGACAAGCCCTCTGAGTCTGTCCCCCGCAGGAGACAAATGCCTCAGACACAGAACCTGAGGTCTGTAAATCTTCAGGTCATGTAGCTGACTGCTCTTTCCTCTGATTTCAGGCTCACCATGAAACCCTGGGATAATTGGGCTTCCCAGGGAGCCCCCCACACAGGGAGAAGATGGGCTGTCAATCACTGGTCTACCTGACAGATAGACTCTGTTTCTCATAGAAAATTAACAAACCGACATGCTGGCTTGCATATATTCATGTCTTGGGAGTTTAGTTAGCATGAGTCAGCACCTCAAAGCTGTCAATCTGTGGTGTGCATGACAGAGATATACTCCAATTTTTCATGAAAATTAACAAACAGCTATGTAGGTTTACATTTACTAAAGCCTTATGAGTTTAGTTAGCATGAGTTGGTATCAGCTCTGATCATCACTGAAGTCCCTCAAGACCTGAGCTACAATGAATTCCCCAAAGTTCTTCTCTGACCAAAAAAGTGTAATCGTATTCCCATCCCCACCCTCACCCCTTATTTTCCAGCCCTCATTCTGGGCTGTTTCCTTGTGCATCTCCAGGGGGACCACTGACAGAATACAATGTGAGAGGTGCCCCCTGGAGTTGTCACCCACAGCACAGCAGCCCTACCTGGAATAACTCCATGGGGTGCCACTTAAATTCCTCTTCTTCTAGGAAAACTTCCCATGTTCTCTCTCAGATTTCTTCAAGCTTCCTTGTTTTTGCTCTAAGAATCCTGCACTTTCTTTCCTTGTACTTATCACCCTCATTTGCCATCTGTCTAGTCCCACTGTGAAGGAGACCCGGTTGATTGTACTCTCTCTTAGATGCCCGGTACCTGGTATGTATTAGGTACGCAATCGATATCTGTTGAACAAAGAAATAAATGGATACTGCCCTGACCTCCTCTTGTGCCTCTCTTTCAACCACTAGAGACTGGAGAATGGATGCTAACACAACAGAAGATTCAGGAGTAGATATTATAAATTAAAGAAAAGGTCACATTCAAGATAAGACAGGGGATGGGATGCCTATGTGGAATTAACAGGAGGCTGTCTTCCCAGAGGCAATGGAGAGACAGCCCATCAGGACAGATTGTGACAGGACACTGCTGCGAAAGTGACAGGGCAGCAATGTGGCATCTCTAACAAACAGCTGGACATTTCTATTTGAATGTCCTAACATTACCACCAACTCCACATATCCCAAAGCAAGCTCATCGTTTTTGCAATCTCGACTCCCATGTGTCCCGATTTCTGGGTGTCACCCAGGCTCTTAACTTTGGAGTTTTTGGAGATTTCTCTCTCTTTAAAGTTCACTCCGATCAATAAATCAACAGCTCATATATATTTCTAACATTACTGCTGCCTTAATTCAGGTTCCAATCTGTCATACCCTCGGGCAACTGCAATAGCATCTTGAGTTGGCTTTTAGTTTTTGGTCTTTCACCTTTTCTTGGTGTCTTGCAAACTTTTCTTAAAAGACAAATACAATTTTTATAACTTCAATTGCTATGTCTCCTTCCATTTTGAAACTCCTTCAGTGACTCTGTGACTCCACACTAGGCCCAGACTGGCCTCTGAGGCCCTACACATCTGTGGTTGTATCCATCTTATCTCCCATTGTTTCGTATCCTAGACACTGCTCTTCTGTTCCCAAGTCAGTTTCTCTTTCACCTCTAGGACAGGTAAATCCTATTCCTCTTCCTCCAGATGTCCATTCCCTCCTCTTGCCCCCATTCTTTTGTTCGGGCTGAATGGATGACCTCTATTTGTTGAAGCCAGATCTAGCCTCATGGCTCAGCTTGAGACCCAAAGCCTTCATGAAACCTTCCTTGATTATTTCAATCCACATACAGAGACTTACAGAGAAGTATCCAGTGTTGCAAACACTTTTAGACCTCAGAGCACAGCCTCCTTTTACAGTTCAGGAAATTGAGCCTGACAGAGCCTAACGTTACTGCATTTCTGAAGCTGCCACTTTTTTTTACTATTCATCATGAAGAGTAATCATTGTCTTCCCCATGAGGAAGGTTGCCAAGGAGGACAAGGGAAGCCATTAGGCTTCTTCTGCAGCAGCCTCAACATCTCACTCAGTGAGAGGCTTAAAAGGCTCTCAAAAAAATGAACACTGAAATACACCCAGAGAAAGTGAACCATGTCAGTATAGGAAAATGAAAGTAAAATATCAAGAGTTTGGCTATGGGATTTTTCCGTCACTTCAGGAGACATGGTGGCCTAATTCTCAGTGACCCATCTCAGTGTTCAACCATCAGAACACCTGATTTCACACAGCTTTGTATGAAGCAGATCCATCAGATGTCCTTGGAGCTGGAGATTGTAATGTGTTTGATAGAGGTCCCCCAAAAGACATCTCCATCGCCTACCCCCAGAGCCTGTGCTTGTGACCTTATTTGGAAAAAGACTCTTTTCAGATGTAATTACGTTAAAAATCTTGAGTCGAGATCATCCTTAGGGTGGGCCCTAAATCTGATGATAGTATATTTACATATAAAGACAGAAGAGAAGACACAGAGAAGGCAAGAAGGCCATGTGAAGATAGAGATCAGAGTTAGGCAACCACAACCCAAGAACTTCCGGGAGCCACCGGAAGCTGGAGGAGGCAAGGAAGGATTCTCTCTCAGAGCCTTTGAAGGGAGTATGGCCCTGCAGAAACCCTGATGTCAGACTTCTGGCTTCCAGAACTGTAGAGAATACATTGAAGTTGCGTGAATTTGTTATGGCAGCTCTAGAAGACGAACACAGGTAGACAGCAACTGCCACCTTGAAGGGGGACCTGGAAGGTGCATAAATCTCTACCACATTTTCCTCAGAAATGCTTGTGGAGTCTTCGAGCATCAACAGCACATTGTGACTAAAGTGTTCCCAAGGTGCTAGGTGCCCCCAGAGGAGAAGCACTTGTCCAATCAGTGCTGAGTTGGGAGTGGGGAGGGGAAAGGCCATCAGGGAGACAAGGTAAGGAAGGCTTTTCAAGGAGGGCTTTTGGAAGGAGACCTTGACCTGAGCCTTGAAGAATGAGAAGACGTGATCTGGATGAGGACGATGGAGGTGATGTCAGGCAGGTGGAACCACTGTTCACAGAGAATCAAATCAAGTGTGAGGCAGGTGTGCAGATGGCAGGACTATGGATGGGGCCAGGTGCAGGAGAACTTTGCAGGCCTTAATAAGAAGTATGCACTTTCCTCTTAGGGGTGATTATCAACTGGACAGTGCCAGAGCATGTTTGAAGATATGTGTGTACACGTTTTTTGCTTAACACAACGACTGGGGGAGAGGGAGGGGAGTTGTACAGGCATTCAGTAGCCTACAGTCAGCGATGCTTAATATCTTGCAGCACAATGAAGAATTTTCAGTCCCTCACCCAATTTTTTATTTATTTATTTTTTTTTGAGTTGAAGTCTCACTCTGTCACCCAGGCTGGAGTGCAGTGGCATGCTCATGGCCACCCCAGCATCGACCTGCTGGGCTCTGCCTCAGTCTTTCAAGTAGCTGGAACTACAGGCGCGTGCTACAACACCTGGCTAATTTTTTGATTTATCGTAGAGATGAGGTCTCGCCAAGTTGCCCAGGCTGTTCTCGAACCGATGGGCTCAGGCGATCCCCTCACTTCAGACTTCCAAAGTGCTGGGATTGCAGACTTGAGCCACCATGCCCGACCTTCCCCAAATTTTTAAAGAACCCTATCCCCTTGAGAAAAGCTGATGCGTGTTCACTGGAAATCACTGAAGGGACTCGAAGAGGAAAGTGACACAATAGGAACTGCCAACAGGTCATAGCAGGGTAATAGGATTGTGAGACTGGGGAGGGGCAGGAGGGAAGGGTTGAGAAAAATTAGGAAGCCATAGTTCAGGTACCTTCGGGGATAATAAAGATGTGAATATCTCAGCTGGCATAGAGGAAGGATGGAACACAGGAAAGAGTGATGGAAGGAGGGGATTGGGAGGCAAACCAGAGAGATATTTAGGTGAAAACAACAGGATTTTGTATTTGAGTAACAAGTCAAAAGCTCATCTCCGATTTCTAGTTCAGAAGTGTCATGAACTGATATTAAGGGAAAAAATAACTGGGTCATAATTTATTTGAAACCTATTGATATTGAATTGCTTGTGAAGCTAGCTAAACAGAAATGCGTATTAGACAACTGGAACCTCATAACATTTGAAAGATGCCGTGAACATTGTCGTCTCTAAGGAGCATATTTTCAAACAAACTAGCAGAAGGTGGAGGTCACCCTAAGTGGACAATTTGAAGCCTAGAAAATTACTAGTCTCACCCTAAATGGATTGGGTGTTTATCGTTTAGTGTCTTTCACAAGCATTTGGTCCCTTTAAATAAAGGACAAAAGAAACCCTCGACCTTCAAATGAAGGGCTTTGTTTGCATTCAGATTAGTTAACAAAGGAAGACAACTGTTCAGATGTTCAGTGGTCATGCCACCTTCATAACAAAGAACCAGGTTGTTCCTTGAAACAAATAACTACAAAAAACAAAGCATTAGACCAGTTTAGACAACTAAGACTAAAGTAAATGTTGACTCTTGCCCTTTGAAAGAGAAACCTAGCCTAAAGGGGATGTATTTCATTTTCTTTATTATGCTATCCGGGACAATTGAGATATTTCTATCAGCTTGTGTTTGACTAGAAATCACTTCTTTGTCGTGGGCGTGGACATTCCCAGTACTATTCCTTTTTTTTTTTTTTTTAAAGATTCTTCTAGTCCAGGAGGATTTCTCAAAAATTTTAGGAGCTTTTTCTCATTTCTTAACTTTGTAGCTTTATGTAAAATCCATGAAGGCAGGTGCCAAATCTGTCCAGTTCACCACTGACTCCCTATGGTCAGCACACTTCCATACATAGTGGGCGCCTAGGAACCCAGTAAATATTTGATTTTTAAACAACAAAAGTTTTCATTTCAGTGGGTGAAGGAGATGGACATTAGACAAGTAACTGTAGCAGTAATTCCTGAATTGCCTTTTGATGAAGTCTGCCAAGAGAAAAAACAGGTAGCTATGAGAAAAGAGTACCAGTAGTATTGATCTATTCTGGGGAAAGGAAGACTTAGTTGAGAAAGTCATTTGAACTGAGATCTGAAGGCTTAGATGAGAAACTTTTATGACAGGAAGCAGGAGGAAGCAAGGCAAAGGATGATTAAATGCCATGATGGGTGACACAGATGAGTGATGGAAGTACGAGATTAGGAAAGAGAGAGTGGTTGGGCTGTCAGCCTCAATTTCCGGAGCTGTAAAGGGGGCTGCACTCTGAGGACTAAGTGCTTTCAACACCCATCCCTGCTCTATGAGCCTCTGTATGTGGGTTGAAAGAGTCAAGAAACGTTTCATGGAGGCCTTGAAACTTACATTGGACCATGAAGATAGATTGTTCTTAAACTGGGGGTTAAGAGAAGCAGGGATATACAAGGTGGTAGAAATACTCACAGCAAAATCCCAGAAGCAGAAAGGAGCATGGATCTTCTGGATGGAGAAAGGTTTGATTTGCCTATTCAAGAGGGAGAGGAGAAATTTAGGAATAAAGGAAGAGAGAATGGTCTATGGTAGAAAATACTAGGTCACATCATTTACTGAGTTAGGAATAGATGACCTCATTTAATCTTACAGAATTCTGTGAGATTAAGATGTACTCTTAATATCCTAATTTTATAATGGAGAACATTGATGCACAGAGAAGTCAAAGAACATGCCCAAGAAACAGCATAAGCAAGTGGAGGGACCGGGCAACATGGGCAGTCTGACTTTCCAGCCACCACCGGGAGAGGAGGGGACAGAGGCATAGGGGCAGAGATAACCAATGAGATGCATTTCTTACCAGAATCCTGCCAGATGCCTCCTAGCATGATTTCGATTGTAATGTCATTTTCCCCCAATAAAATTATAAGCCCTGTGAGTTCGGGAAGAAGATATCATGTTTCTTATCATTCTTTACAGCTCTAGAGCCTGGACAAGGACTAATGCCTACATTTTTTTATAGAGATATAGTTCAATAGTATACAATTGTGTCTGCCCTACCCAGGACCCCATCTGTCCATGTACCCTGCCAGCTTGGCCGGGAGTGGACGCCTGAGTCAAGGCCAGCCTGTGACCTTGAAATTAATTATTGCTAGGGCACTTCCCACAAAACAATGGTCTCCACTAGATTGCCATATCTATTTCAATTTATCAGGCCCTTTCTATTTTTTACAAAAAAATTATTTTAGATTCAGGGGATACAGTTCGGGTTTGTTACATGGGTATAATTTATGATGGTGAGTTTTGGGCTTCTATTAAACCTGTCACCCAAATAGTGAACATATGACCCAATAGATAATTTTTTAACTCTTGCCCTTACCCCTTCTTTCCCCCTTTAGGGTCCCCGGTATCTGTTGTTTCATTATCCATGTGTACCCAGTGTTTAGTTCCTGTTTGTGGGAACATGCAGTGTTCAGTTTTCTTTTTCTGCATTAATCTCTTAGAATGATGGTCTCTAGCTGCGTCCACATTACTGCAAAGGACATGGTTTCATTCCTTATTATAGCTGCATAGTATTCTATGGTGCATATGTACCACATTTTCTTAATCCAGTCTACATTGATGAGCATCTAGGTTGGTTCCATGTTTTTGCTATTATGAATAGTGCTGCAATAAACATACGAGTGCGGGTATCTGTGTAATAGAATGATTTATGATCCTTTGGGTATATACTCAGTAGTGCAGGATTGAATGGTAAATCTATTGTTAGTTCTTTGAGAAACCTCCAAACTGCTTTCCACAGGGGCTGGACTCATTTACATTACCACCAACAGTGCATGAGCACTCCCTTTTCTTCACTACCTCGCCAACATCTGTTGTTTTGGGCTTTTTAATAATAGCCATTCTGACTGGTATGAGATGGGATCTCATTGTGGTTTTGATTTACATTTCTCTGATGATTAGTGAGGTGGAGAACTTTTCCCCCGTGTTTGTTAGCCACCTCTTCTTTTGAGAAATTTCTTTTTTTGAGAAATGTCATTTCATCAGATCTTCTGTCATGTGGAATCTAAAGATAAGAGGTTCAGACACAAATATCTATAGCAAGGACAGAGGCCAAATGACATAGAGAAAGAAAGCAATAAGCAGAAACTACAAAGCAGGAAAAAGCAGAGTTAAGCCAATAAAGAATGACTAGGAGGAGTGGGCTGAGTTACCACAGAAAATTCTAGGACAGGGAAGATGTGACTCCTAGCAGGGTAGGCTTCGTGGGCATGTGACCTGTGCAGTCACATAGGGCCCTATTCCCAGAAAGAGCCCCACTTGCGGTCATTGTCTTGAAATTCTTAAGGTATCCTTTACTTCTGTACTACTCCCTGCACATAATGATGATGAAAGTGACCACAATGACAGTGATGATGACTATTAAAAAAAGAGTCGGGTACTTGGGCAGACTTGAAATTAGGAGGTGCTAATACTGTTCTCTCTACTCTCTCTTCCTCAGTTCTCCAGACCCACCAATCATGACCAGTGCAGAACGCTGTTCACTGTGTCCAGGACAGTCTCTTCAGAATGCAAGCTACATCAGTTCCACCTAAATCCTCCAGTGATACCCTTAGGTCAATACCCCGTGTGATTATGAACTTAACCTTTTGTGATTCACATATTCTTTTATCAGTAGTAGGTCAAGGATAGGCTTGGCACCATTCCATTAGAGCACCTTCTTTGAGAAACATCAAAATTTAACCTGGCACCAAATTGTCACCAGAGAAATATCTCTTTTCAGAGATTATTGCAAGTTTTTAAAGACATTTGGGGGTAGGTAGGGGCAATGAGACCCCAGTGGGACATGATGGAGGAACAGTAGATGGTGGCTGGAATAAGATCTGAGATAGGTTAAGAGGAACAATGTGGAGGAAGTAGATCCTATCTCCCATAGACCTTCTGCTTTGCTGAGTTGTCTATGATGTTTGAGGTCAGAGCTAAATTAGAACAGTGGAACAAATGAGCACAGCCTGTCTCCTGCCCTTTTCCAGGGCAGAGCTCAGCCTCTCATTTAAACAAATGTTGAATCAATATTTAAAGAACAAAGTTTTAAAGAGTGCTCAACTACTGGACTGCCGAGCTAGACAACACATTTCAGTCTTCCCTCCCTTACCTCTTCTTCTTTCTCTGTCTCTTTCCTTTCATACCACCCTTTCCTCAGTTCCTTCAAGGTGTTACTTCTCAAAGTTATTTCTTCTGCTCTGCCTAGAAAGTTCTTTCTTCTATGTCTGTGGTCTGGCCAGCTGAAGAGGAGATGATTATAAGGAATGGCAGGTACACAGCAAAATAGACTTCTCAACCACTCCAAAAGGAAGGCAGACTACAAGGAAGTAAACGAAATATGATGAAGTCTAGGTTCTTCCTTCTCAATAGACTTTGAACTTCTCAAGGATGGAGACTGTGTCCTACTTACACCTTTGCTCTCCCATTTCCGCCCACCCTTCCCCTCCCGGCAGCAGTTAAGAGCACAGGCTGGGGAGTCAGATGCCCATGTTGGATTCTTGGCTTCACTATTTAATGATTGCGAGTACTTGACAATGGTATTTGTATTTGTTAGGTTGTTTTGAGGGTTTCTTCCCTCCCTCCCTCACTCCTTTTCCTTCCTTCCTTCTTTCCTTCCTTCCTTCCTTCCTTCCTTACTTTCTTCTTTCCTTCCTTCCTTCCTTTCAAGTCAGGGTCTCACTTGGCCACCCAAACTGGAGAGTAGTGGCATAATCATGGATCACCACAGTCTCAACCTCCTGGGCTCAGAGGAGCCTTCTGCTTCAGCCTCCTGAGTAGCTGGGACTACAGGTGGGTGCCATCACACCAGATAATTTTTAAATTTTTTTGTAGAGACAAGGTCTCACTATGTTGCCTAGGCTGATCTCAAACTCTTGGCCTCAAATGTGCCTCCCACATCGGCCTTTGAAAATGTTTGGGATTACAGATGTGAGCCACTGTGCCTGGCCTCTTTTTTGTACTTTGAAACTTTATTTCTGTGCCTGGTTTCTCATTTGAAAATTGGGATAACAGTAGTGCAATACCAACTATAGAGTTGATAGGATTAAATGATATAATTCATTACCTGGTACCATCATTGCATAAAACATTTCTATTATCAACACTGTGTCTGACACTTGGTATTATTTTGAACTGCTCAACCCAACAAGCACTTAATAGAAATTCCTTGCATTGAATTGAATGCTAAATCCGAAAGCTAATCTTCTATCCCTGCATCCTCCCTCTCTCTAACCTCACTCTCCCTTTTGCCAGGACTTCTTATCTGAAGTCAAGATAAGAATGAAAAGAATAATCCAACTTCTCTATTCCCAGACCCCATCAAATATTTTGAATTGCAAACGGAAGCAGAATGTTTTCTCATGGAATACTCTACTATATTTTCTTGAAAGACTACTTTAAAATATTCATCTACCCTACTTAGTAGAAAAGAAGGCCGGTTTGCAAAGCAGGTGAAGGGTATTGTGAAGTTCTTCCCTGAGCAAAAGAGTGTCAGTTCATCGGAATTTATTGTGTGAGGTTCCCGGGGCTCCAGGGTCCTGACGTTGGCATTTAAATGTTAGAAAGAAAAGCGCTGAAAGCAAAGCTGACATACATGAGAATGAGTGGGCCCCAGTGCTGCCTTTTTGTTCTTTCAGAAAGATCATAGCATATTAATGGGAGCTACTTCTGATTCCTCCTCAGTGGCTGCCACATCACTCTGAACACACCATCCTTCAGTCCTCTGGATGGTCGATTTGGTCATAATGGAATGAATTTTAAAGAGTCCTTCTTCCCTCCCTCCCTTGCTGCCTCTGTTCTCCCCTCCCTTTCTTTCTTCCTTTCCCTTTCCCTTTATTAATTCACTCAAGAGTATTTAAGGCCATCTACCATGGGCCAGGCAGTAAACCATATTGATTTGGTACTTACCCTTGTGAATCTTAAAGTCTAGCAAGGAATATGGATACTGAATGTTAGTAACTCAGAAGTTGCCATGAAGTGAGAAGAGATAGGGCCCAACTCAGTCTGAAGGGTAAGAGGTCTCCTGCAAGAAGTAATTTTTCTCAGAGATCTGAAAGATGACCAGCTAGGAAAAGCTGGCTAGGAAGAGATGGGCACAGAGTTGGCAAGGGCAGTAGGACAGGGATGTGCCCCTGGCCTCAACCTGCAATGGCTCTGGGGACTTCCTGGCCCTGGGTACTTCAGCCAAATTGCTTCCACCACATCTGTACTAGGGAAAACCTTGCTTAGGAGTAAAATCAGCTGCCACCTCCCCTTGTGATTTGAGAGGTTTTTGTGCCAAACTCTAGCCTTGGTGATCAGCAATCACTTCCAATTTGCCCATGTGAAAGTCTAATCTCTGAGGAGTAGAGCAAGCTTGCCCCAGATTCAACACTCCAAGAAGTAGAACTGGAATGAGAACCCAGGATTTTGCGACTCTAAAACATGTGCTTTTCCCACAAGACTAAGGTAACTCCCAGAGGTCTGGGGAGGTAAACCTTCCTGATTGAAACTGTCTATAATACTGATTGATCTATCACAGAAACAAAGAACTGAGTATCACATGTTCTCACTCATAAGTGGACCTTGAACAATCATTGTAATACTCTAAGAAAAGGATTGTCAGTAGTGGGAAATTGCTAGAGGAGGGGGGGATCGGCAGTAGTGGGAATCTGCCAGGGGGGTGCACTCAACAAGAGTACCTGCATAATGAACATTTGTATATCTAACCCTAAATTGTACCCCCATCTTTAAAATAAAAAAATTATTAAAAAAGAAAATACTATCTTCACATGGGTGCCTGAAATTTCTCCACCAGAGAAAGGTCTCTTCAAAGCGAACAATAGTTCTTTTCCCATGCCCCATTATTAAAACAGTCTGCTTCTTGAAAATTGTCCTTACTGTTTAAATTATTAATACTGCCCTGTCTTGTATTCTTCTTTCCTTAAACAAATACATTAAATTTTTTTAAACTGTAAAACACAAAAATTCTCTGTGATCTGCTTGGCAGCCACTGACTTCCTTAACAACAGAAGCCCAGTTCTGTCCAGAGCAGCACTGTCATGGCAAGTCCAACCCCTTTGCCAGATGCTTCCTTTCCAAGTTTCTTCTACCGGAGGGGTAACCACAAGATTTCAGTTTTGGTTGATGTAATGTAGGGGAAAGGCTGCGGGGTATTTTTTGTGTCCTCCTCTGACAAAAGGAGAGAACCTCTCTGGGAATAAGACAAAATGAAACCCTATCACCAGCACCTTGATTGTCTCCTCTCACCCACTTCCTGTTTTTAACTTTAATCATGATACATGGAGTAACAACTGCCATCTTGGGACCATGAGGTAACCAATTTAGGATGAAAAACCAATATACTGAGAATAATAAAAGCATAAAAGGTTACCTATTAAGTCAGTAACACTTAAGGATGTATATGTTTACTGGAATATTTTCATCCTAACAGGAGAAATAAGGGGAGAACACAAATTATGAATGCCCATGGAAGCTTGAGATGGAGAATCAGAGATGATGGTGCTCAGTACAAACATCAAGTTCTTCAGAATTTCACCTTGTGCCAACTCTTCTAAGTTATTATAAAATACTCCAATTCCCCAAGCCTAGTTCAGGTTTCCACTGAACATTTGCTCAAAATGTTTTCTCCATTTAAATTTTTTTAAATTGTAAAATGCAAAAACTCTCTGTGATCTGCTTGGTGGCCACTGACCTCCTTGATAACAGAAGCCCAGTTCTGTCCAGAGCAGCACTGTCATGGCAAGTCCAACCCCTTTGCCAGATGCTTCTTACCTCCTTGAAATAGATTTCACCTCCTCCAAGAAAATGTTGCAGATCTCTTAGAAATTATCTGTGCTCCTCTCTCTTCTCTGGGGACTCTTAAAGGACGGAGGGAAGAACAGGAGCAGGGGTTGAAAAACTATGGGGTACCATGTTTACTATTTGGTGATGGGTTCACTAGAAGCCCAAGTCTCACCATCATGCAATATACCCATGTAACAAACCTTCACATATGCCCCCTGAATCTAAAATAAATTTATTTTAAAAAGAGAGACGGTCAGGTAAATTGAAATAGATATTGTAATCAGTAGAGGTCATTTTTGTTGGGAAGATCCCTGGTAATAACTAATCTCGAGGTCACAGATTGACCTTTATTCAGGTGTCTACTCCTAGCCAAGCTGGCGGGACACATGGACAGATGGGGTCCAGGGTAAGGCAGGCACAATTATATGACAGACTCTTCACAATAAAAAATATAGGAATGAGTCTTTGTCCAGGTTCTAGATGATAAAGAATGATAAGAAACATGATACTCTTTCTTCCTATACTCATAGGGCTTATAATCTTATTGGGGAGAAAGGACATAACAACCTAGTAATATCTCTAATATAGTTAAGGTTTACAGCATTAATCCTTGTCCTAAAGTTGGTTAGGTATTCATCCATTTCTTCTTCTAAATTGTGAAATCTCAGTAATCACAGCTCATTAATTAGTGTATCTCCCACAGGGCCAACCCTAGTGCTGTGTACATAGTAGGAGTTTAATACGTGTTTAAAGACTTAAAATGAAAATACATTCTTCCCTGAGTAAACCTTTAATAGGAAGTTTTCCACAAATAGCCAAGGTGAAAACTTTTTCAGCTTGAGTCATTTGTAGCATTGCTTTAGCCTTGATAAGTTTTCTTTGATAGAAAAAAAAAGTAACCCAAATGTTCTCTCCTGTGATAAGAGTCATAATTTCAAGAGACTGCGCTGTTCACAGGCAAGCATTTTGAATTCTGTACTATGTTCTGAGCCAATTAGAAGCAATTGAATTTATGAATTTTTTATTTTCCTGATTGATTTTCTATTTAGTTTCTCCTGAATAAGTACTTAAAAATCTTTCCATAACATTCACCCCTTTCGTTGATTTCTAGCCCAGAGAACCAACCTTTCAGCAATTATACAAGCCCTTCACAGAATTTTTTTTTGCATTCCACTTCTTTTAAAGTAGTTTATTGAAATCCTCTCCAGATAAAAACCTTGAAATCATTAAGCAGATCGCTGTTCAGATCCACATTAATTCTCCTATTTTTCTCCTTAAAAGAGATGACTGGTGGACAGCTTAGAATAGCAATAAGGTATGGTATTTATCTGTAAAACCTCTTCCATGATGAATAACTAATTTATTCAAAATCTCATTACTTGGAACATTTCAATCACAGTAGAATGAGGTCTCTGATCTGGGTCCTGGTTAATTTAGAAATGGCCTCCTTCCCTGGGGACATTCAGAGTTGCTGAGGTCAGCTGGTGATGGGGCTGAATCTGCAAAGCCAGGAGTATGAGCAGTAGCATCTTAATTCCTGGTTTAAAATAGCCTGCGAGGTCTGGGGCCTTTCCCACCTCCATTGTTTCCAGGGATTTCAGCACCTGTCCTGAAAATCCTCTCCCTGCCCTAAATGGTGCCACAATGGTCCTGGGCGGCTTCTACGTCTACTGAGAAATGGACTTCATCAGCACTTAGTGTTGTTGAACCAGGAGGGACTCAGACGCCGAAAATCTCTTTTTTTTTTTTTTTTTTTTGAGTCCATCTCTTTCCGTCACCCAGGCTGGAGTGCAATGGCATGCTCATGGCTACCACAGCCTCAGCCTGCAGGGCTCAGGTCATCCTTCCCCCTCAGCCTCCCAAGTAGCTAAAACTACAGGTGCCCACCACCACACCTGCTGATTTTTCTGATTTATTGTAGAGACAAGGTTTTACTAAGTTGCCCAGACTGGTCTCCAACTTCTGGGCTCAGGCAATCCTCTCACTTCTGCTTCCCAACGTGCTGGGATTACAGGCATGAGCCACCGCGTTTGGTTGGAGTCTCTTCTTTGACCACAATCCCTCTTTGAACACAGACTGTGGGAATCCCTTCTTTAATTACAACCTCTCCTGGTCTGGCTGCAAGCTCTGACAAGCCTGCCGCTTCCTTACTCATAGAGGAAGAGAGTCGTATATTCCTAGTGCTGACTGGGCCCTTCAAGAGCATCCATATCAGGGTATTCAGCCTAGAAATGTTTTAACAGAGCTACTCTGACAGGTGTGTATATAGACTTCAAACTACTGATCGTGGCCTATGTCATGGTTTTATAGAATGAAGGCCTAAACCCATGGAATTTTGAATACATTGGGTTCCTAGCCCTAGGCTTTATTTTATTTATTTATTTACTTATTTTGAGACAAGGTCTCACCTCATCATCCAGGCTAAAGCACAGTGGCACAATCCCAGTTCACCTCAGCCTGGACTTCCTGGGCTCAGGTGATATTTCCAACTCACTCTCAAGTAGCTGGAACTACAGATGTGCACCTCCATGCCCAGCTAATACTTTTAGAGATGAGGTCACACTATGTTGCCCAGATAGAACTCGAACTCTTAGGCTCAAGCATTTCTCCCACCTCAACCTCCCAAAGTGCTGGGATTATAGGCGCAACTCACCATGCGCAACCTAGGCTTTAATTCCTACTGTGAATGCAGTCCCTTAGTCCCCTGCAAAATCCCCTTTTCCAGTGACATTTCCTTGACTTTTCTTAGAAGATTCTAGAGAATTTCTCATCTATGATCCTGAATGAAATCAGTCAGTTTCCCACACAGTATCCTTGTGCTGGCTGCACTCTATTCCCCCATCTCCCCGCCCTTGTTACCCTCCAGACTCCATGCAGGATGAATTCACACTTAATCCCACTGACATTCCTACTGCCTAAGCTGGACATGTACACTGCCGCCCTCTGCAGGCACCACCCAGTTTGGGTGAGGGCCCCTGCTGGAGATGGGGAGCTCTTGGGGTTGACTTCCCTCTTCTATGCATTCCATTCTGTTAAAAAGGTACCAAAGCAAGACTCGTTCATGAAGACAGCCTCTGTGTATTTGTGCAAAGCCTGTTCTCTCCCTCTGGCTGCTATAATTAAGTCCAGGGAAGGCTGGGATGAGGACACATCTGCCTCACTGAGGACTAAGGCTTTAGTTTTGGAGATGGCTTGGGGCTGAATTCTTTCTGCCTTCTCAAAATGAGTTCCATTTGCAGACTCTTCAGTTCCTCAGGCAAACTGTTTCTTCTGGCAGTTCACTAGGTGAATGGTAGTGGTCAAGAAAACTTAGTCATACACTGGGGCATCTCATCTGGCCCCCAGCTAGGGGACCCTCTCTATTCACATCTGCCCTTAAACACACAGTAAAAAAAAAAATAGCAAAAAATTTAATTTAAATCTAATTGTTCTTTACCAAGACAAGAAATCAAAGTATTTTGAGAGAAGACAAATTTCTAAAAAAAGTGAAAATTGTATTATCATGGCTATACATCAGGCAATGAGAACTGAAAACCTGAGAAACTATTTAAAAATTTGATCAAGAAAACCAATCTCATGGTATGATCTGAAAAGAGCACAGGGGCAGAACTAGTCACTAGTAAGTAAGACACACACACACATGCACGCACGCATGCACGCACGCACATACACACACCTAAACTAGAGGGAAAGGAGGGACCTTTCCCCTTTCCCATTTTTCCCTTGGAACTGTTTTAAGGCTCTGCTACTCAAAGTGTGGTCCACAGATCAGCAGCAGCAGCATCCCTTGGGAGCTTGTTAGAAATGCAGATCCTCAGTCAGACCCACTCTAGAACCACCAGATCATGACATGGAACACACATGCAAGAGACGCTTCTCTACTCATTTATTCCCCTCTTCATACACACATTCCAGTTGTGAAGCACGGCTCTAGATTTTACCAACCACTTACAGATATAGCAAATGTGTTTCCGAACTTTCAGCGTTCACATGTGGATGAGGTAAAAGAAGAAAGAAATCTTGGGGAACTTGGAGAGGGACCAAGAGAAAAAGTGATAACAGGGGATGCTGGGAATGTTTGAAGGAAAAAAATTTCATACTTCTCAGTTTTGCCAAAAATTGACTCTGGGCACGAGATTTTATAGTTGAAGCCAAGAGAAACATCATCCAACTGTATAATTTCACATAGGAATTGTGGTGTTTCCTCCAACTTCACTGTTAGGCTGAGATCAGGGTCGCTGGCCCAGCAGACCAGGACCTCATCTTCCCCATTCCTGACAGATGACAGTTTTAGAAGCACTGTTCAAGAATTTAGTTACCAGCTGGGGGAAGAATAAGACATCTTTCACCACTGTTTTTTCCCTTGAATGGAATCAGTAGATGCTCTGACAACAATTTGAAGGCATGTAGGTGGGAGAAGAAAATCCTAACTTTAGTAAATCACAGTGATATATCCGGAGATTTTTTTTTTCTGTTTAATCCTCCTTATGCTAGGACATTTAGATATCTGCAGAACAGAAGTAGGTAAGTACCTGACTGTACAAAGTAATGCTATTTCATTTGCAGGAGATGGGTGAAGCTTAGCAACGACAACATCTAAAAACAGCCACATCTTGACTGGGTTCGCTCTCATATTCCTGGGTGTGCGGATATATCACTGTGAGAAGCACACAGGAAAGCACTGGATAATGGCATTGCAGGAATGGGGGTGAAATCTGCACCCACAGGCCTTTACTGTGGCTTCTCTGGCTCACACTTTGCCCAATGATGAAATCAGTCAGGGATAGCTGTGCAGTATAATTGCACCCAGTGCTCACGCCCCTCTCTGGGTAAATACCAGTGCCCCGGATCATTTTCATTTCCACTCAGAGAATCTGTCTTGGTGACCCAGGAAATCCAGGGCTTGCAGTCAGATGCCTTGCAGTGGGCGTGGGACATCCACTTGGCCAAACAGTCGGAGATGACAATACCGAATTAGAAGTGGAGTCAGAGCACTGCATCTCACTCGCCACTCTGGGCTCTGGAGACAGGCTGCTATTAATCACTTCGGCCACATCTATCAGCCTTCTCTCATTTGGCCACGGCTCGTAGTCACAGAGGCACAGCCAGGGTCTCCTGATAAATCAAATCCAACAGTTCTATGATAAGGATGACACAGGTGAATGAGGGACAAAGTGTATAGTCGTAGCCATGAGTCCGTGCTATTAAAAAAGGTGGAGGAAGGGAATTTCTGCTGACTGCCAACGAAGTGCCAGAGAATATTAATTTCTCTCTCTCTCTGTGTCTCTCCCTTTCATATTCTCTCTCTCTCTCTCCCTCTTTGTCTCATTCTCTTCCTCTAGCTTTCCCTCTCTTCTCTCTCTCATGTCTATCTCTATCTCTCTCTCTATATGATCTCATCAAACTTCCAGCATAACCCTATGAAGAAGTTAGTGTTATTCCTCTTTTCAGGAGAGGGGACTAAAACTCAGTGAGGTTAAAAATGTGTCCAAGACCACACCGTTAGTAAGCAATGAAGCCAGTATAGGATAATAGCAGACAGAATTAGAAAAGAAAAGAAGACATGGTAAGAAACTGAGTCAGAGGGGGCAAAGAGAAGATGAAACGAGAAAGCAAGGCAAGGAGTAAAAAAGAGAATAAGAGGAAAAATCCAGGAGCAGAAAGCAAGTTTCCTCCATAATGAGACTTCCTGCACCAGGGTCTAGTTCTACCGTATACAGGGTGATGACTTGGGACAAATCAGATCATCACAGCTTCTTAATCTGTAAAATGAGTTTAGTAATATCCAGCCAACTGCTTCACTGGTTTGTTTTGGGGATCAAATTAAAATCTATGTGAAAAGCTCTACAAAATTGGAAGATCCGTACGAATGGAAGCCATGGTTGGATGGCGTTTAGGGAGTTGTGTCTGTATCAGTCATGTGGGCAGATGAGGATCAAAAGGTGAGGCACCCAGTACAACTCGAATGAGAACATCAGTCAAGTGGTGAAGGGATTCTGGAGACACCCCTCCTTCAGAGTGAAAGACACATTGTATAGGAGCTTACAAGTCTTGTATCTTGTGGGGACAACCCCACAGAGGGAGAGGGAAACCTGCTGGTTCCAAACAGTTGTTCTGGGTGGACACAGCAGAGAGCTGAGCCTGCTGGTCATTTTGCTACTGAGGTTTCAGAGAGTGGAAACCCCTTCTCTCAAATCAAGGGTATGAAGTATAATCACCAACATTCTTCCTGGGATGGGAAAATATCACTGAGTTGTCCAGAGCTTGTGTTTACTGATGACAGATGGGAAGAGAGAGAGAAGTGAAAATGTGGAGAATGCTTCCTGGTGCTGGGGGCTGCGGGGGTGGGGGTGATCCATGCAAGGAATTAATGTGACAAAACTCAGAAACTGAGGAGAAGGATCCCGAAAAAGTCTGTTAGTGAAATAGATCCAGAAAGAAAAAAATCAGAGGGGAATAAATGAGTAGAGAAGCTTCTCTTGCTTATTTTGTCCAGGGCAGAGTGCCAGAAAAGAGAAAGACTAGTTTGGGTAGTTTCTCTGAGGTGAGGATCACATAGGCATTTCTGACATTGAGATCAAGGACCTCCTGGGTAGATTATCTGGTCTGAACTGGAGATGGTGCTGTACTGAGTTTATTCGCTTTGCCCAACTAAAGAGGACAACAATGCTGCATTTGTAAATACCCCCCTTTTTAACATGTGTCTCAAGATTTCTGATTTTGTCGATGGCACTCTTCAGAAGATACTGAAGAAAAGAAGCTAGGGAATGAAGAAGAAAGGCCCAGACCCAAAGATGTGTTCCTGGGAGGAGAAAACACACAGCCATTCTTTCCTTCTGATTCCCAAGGATGGTGTAGTGATCTCAATGGCATCCCCAAAGACATGACCACCTCCTAATCCCAGAACCTGTGAATGTTATCTTATTTGGGAAAGGGGTCTTTGCAGATATGATTAAGTTAAAAATCTTGAGAAGAGGCGATCATCCTGGATTATCCAGGTGAGCCCTAAATGCCGTCACAAATACCTTTAAAGAGTGAGGCAGAGGGAGATTAGAACAGACACATTGAAAAGGAGCAGGTGATGGACTTTTTGGACTATTTTGGGCTCTGGCCTCCAGAACTGGAAGAGAATCTGGGCTGTGTTAAGCCACCAAGTTTATGGTAATTTGTTACAGTTGCCACTTGAAACTATTACAGGCGATAATAAAAAGATGCCCAGGGGCACAAACAACTCTGAGTCTTCTGACTTTTTAGATCCAGGACCAGCATCATCTGGCAGAACCAGGATGGCAGTGGTCTCCATTAGCACCAGATCTGTGCAGAGGATGGTGCAGAGTTTCAGAGGGGAGGGAGACCACACAGGGCATGCTCTGGGCAGAGGTCTCTGCTGAAAACTGAGGTTAGAGGTGAGTGCCACACTCCCGGGGATAAGAAATTGGAAAAACAAAACTGTAGATGTACATTTAGGACCTCAGGGAATCTTCAGTGAGTGGGAAATTGAAGATCAGAGGGTTAAACATAAGAGAAGCTGGGCTCGGTGGCTCAGCCTGTAATCCCAGCACTTTGGGAGGCCGAGGCAAGTGGATTGCCTGAGCCCACAGGTTCAAGACCCGCCTGGGCAACTTGACGAGACCTCGTCTCTACAATAAAATCAAAAATTAGCCAGGTGTGGTAGCGCGTGCTTGTAGTTCCAGCTACTTGGAAGGCTGAGGCAGAAGGATCGCCGGAGCCCAGCAGGTGGAGGCTGCGGTGGCCAGGAGAGTGCCACTGCACTCCAGTCTGGGCGACAGGGTGAGACCGCAACTCAAAAAAAAAAAAAAAAACAACATGAGAGGAGTTACTTAGATTTGGGTTTCAACCCCAGCCCCACCACTTAGTTGCTTTGTGATCCGTCCTCCATGACTCTAGTTTTCTTGTCTGTATAAATGGAAATTATACAACTTACCTCAAGAGCTTGCGGATGTAAAAAGTTTAAAGCACTTCACAGAGCACTTAGCTTCCTGAAGGGGCTTGGTAATTGGCTATTGTTATTATTACCCAAGATTACAGAGCTGTCTGCCTTGGGAGCTATATGATCCTTCTAGAGCTTGGGGCTGACTCATCTTGCAGGGGTCAGATAGTCTATATTAAGTCTATATTCATTTCAACTGCCACACGATACTAGATTTGTGCAGAAAGTTGCCTGCCAGGTATAAGCACAACTTTACTATGTTCTCCCTGAATCACAAGGGCTAGAAACCTGTAAACTACATTTCTCAGACTTCTCTACCAGAAGTTCTAGTTTTGATTCTGCCTGTGGGAGGCACTTGCATGAGAGCAGGATGCAGGTAGAAAGATTTTCCTTTCTGGCTACAGCCTGGGTGGCAGCAGTCTAATGACAACTCTTGCAGAGCTGGTGACAGCAGCAGTGTGATCCTCCAGGGCAATGGCCAATGACTGCTGGCTTCTGAAGCAGCTGAGCAGGCACCAGGGGAGCAGGTCCTGTGGGCTCAAAGGAAAGTGGGTTCCCATAGGGGCCAAAGGGGTAGATTGCAGTGTCTGACCTCTGGGCAGCAACATTTCCCTTACTCTCATGTTTATTCCTCCTTTCCTTATAACAACTTCACTTCCAATATTAAATCTATCTTTGCTTGAAATTCAGTTTTCCCAACTGAATCCATAACCAGTCTTCTGCAGAGGCACAGGGGTTATAGTGTAGAGATTTTGGGGGCCCTGAAAGACCATCTTCACCAGGAAATATAATCTACAATTAAGCCTTAGGATGAAAATATGCCAGGGAAAGCTATCATATTGGCTCAAATACCTATAGAGGATCATTGATTGTATCAGAGTCTGTTCTTAGAGAAAGTTTTTTTTGTAAATGAAGAAGAGGAAGAAGGGTGTAAAAAGCATGAGGACAGGGGGAAAAGCTAGAATTAGAGATTGAGAATAGAGAGAAAAGCTCTCAAAGTGAGGAAAAAGCATCAGTGGAGAAAAGTACAGCTTTGCCCAGGAAGCTCTAACTATAACCTGATTTTATTTTTTGAATTGTGGTAAAATATGCATAACATAGACTTTGCCATTTTGACCACTTTTAGGTGTACAGTTTAACATTAAGTACACTCACATTGTTATACAATATTACCACTATACATCCCTAGAACATTTACATTTTTGCCAACTGAGTCTGCTACCATTTACACAATAATTTCCCATTTCCCCATTTCTCCAGTCCCTGACAACTACCTTTCTTCTTTCTGTCTCCATGAAATTTAGCTAATCTAGAAAACTCATAAAAGTTGAATTATACAGGTGCTTTGTGTCTGACTTATTTCACTTAGCATAATGTCTTCAAGGTTCATCCATGCTGTAGCATGTGTTGGAATTTCCTTCCTTTTTAAAGCAGAATAATATTCCATTGTATGTGTATACTACATTTTGTTTCTCTGTGCATCCATTGTTGGACACGTGGTTGCTTCTACCTTTGGCTACCCTGAATAATGCTGCTATGAACATGAATGTATAAATATCTGTTCAAGACCTTGCTTTCAATTCTTTGGGATAGATAAATTCTATGTGGAAGCAGAATTGCTGAATCACGTGATAATTCTAGGTTTACTTTTTGAGGAACTGTCCTACTGTTTTCCATAGTGCCTTTTTCTACTTTACATTCCCACCAGCAATGCACACGGATTTCAATTTCTCCACATCCTCACCAACACTTGTTATTCTCTGCTTTTTTAATAATAGCCATTCTAATGGATGTGATGTGGTATCTCATTGTTTTGATATGTATTTCCCTAGTGATTAGTGATAGTGAACATCTTTTTTTGTGTGCTTATTGGTCATTTATATATCTTCTTTGAAGAATGTAACTTGACTTTTTATGTGAAATATAGGAAGAATAAAGAAATTTAAGTCTGTGGAAGGAAAAAAAAATGTGACTCCCATATGGGCTTCAAAAACCACAAAAAGAAAATTCATAAAGAATGTATGAGATCACATTTCTTACATATATTGGGTACAAATGAATGCAGAATGGTACTTCTCCGCCTTGTCATATAAACTAACTCAGAAGGCAGATTCCAATATAAATTCAGACAAGCTATGAAATAAAATGCATAAAAGCACGTGAATCTCTATTAAAAAGTACACGAATCTCTACTAAAATAAAAATCCCTTATCATTTAAATTTCAGTTTATGTGCATCTGGATTTTAGGTGATGGCAATCTGCATTATAGACTCCTGAGGTCGGGAGGCGGGGCAAAAGAGAAGGGTTCAGTAAGTCAGTGAATAAAGTAAAGAGAACTCCTTACTGGTTCCCTGTTTCCATCACACTGAATACCCACACAAGTGTACTTGGAACTGTGCAGGAGAGAAGACTCTCTGGGGGGAGTGAGGAGGAGGCTTGCCTGCTCACATTTGCTAAGGGCATTTGCCTGAAATGGGTGTGTAGGAGGGAGTCTGTCTTCAAACCTAGACACAGAAGAGATCTTCTTTGCTTTCATGATTCCCTTCCCCTCCCTTCTTATATTTTTACTCTAAAGTGTGTGCAAATGACTCAAGCATCTGGGACCTAATGTGCCGTCACTCTACAGCTTTTATTAAGTTTTGTGCCATACACAAAAGAATGGCAATCAAGTTCATTAATGGCCAAGTTACTTGGAATCTATATGGCATCAAATTTCTGCCTCAATGTTTTGGCAAAAAGAAAAAGAAAAAAGTATGCACCAATGATAACCACTAGCAGAGTGACCAACATAACAGATGTTCAATATGTTTGAATGAACGAATGAATGAACAAACAACTGAAAATCTGAGCCCCAGCCATTTCTTCTCTAAATTACTACAATTGCTTCCTAATTGCGCTCCTTGCATTCGACCTAGTTGCTGTCCACCAGACCATAGAACTAGGAGTCACCCTGAATTTCTCCCTGCTCACTCTCTGCTTCCCATCCATCATCAGGACTGTGTATTGCCTTCTGTACCTGCCCTGTTTCTGCTTTTCACCATGATCCTTGCCACAGCTTACTTCAGGCCCTGATCAACTATCACCCAGATTAATTCAATTGCCTCCTAACTATCCTCTTTTCCAACAGTCTCTCTATACTCTAATATATCCATTAAAATTCCAACATAGTTGCCTACCTTTGCAAATGGAATGACATCAGGAATATCATTTCTAGAAATCTATGTAACAGAATAAATAAACAGGTATGAATACATCAAGGATTATGTCTAATGATGTTCATTGCATCATAATGAAATCACCTCTCTAAAATTAATATAGGGTCACAGAGTAAAAACTACGGAAGAGACTCATACCCTGCAAAATGACAGTTTTGGGTAGAAAGGAACAAATCTGTTGTTTCTAAGTTTGCTGTTACTTCAATAGAGAGAAATTGATTATCTTTGTGTCCTGACCCCTCAGGCAACAAGCTGCCTGAGAGGTTGAGAAACATATTTTCCCTTACACAATGAGCCTGAGGTCACACAGGTCTTCTTGATGGCATCCAAAAGTTTGATCAACCAAAAGGTGTGAGCAGCTTTAATATCAGAGAACCCACTTCCTGCATACCTTCCCACTAAACTATCTCTATGATGTCTTACTGATCAAGGATCATAGGATTTGCTTTATAGATAGCCTCTCTATTGCAAAACCTAAGAATGCTGTTTGAGGTGTTTTTCAGATTTTGTACTCTGATGTGACTGTGACCCCATCTGGACCCAGGACACATATCAAGGAGTTGTTTCCACCAGTCCTGTGACACCCTCCCAGAAACTGGCTCAGTGCACAAAGACAGTTTTGACACCTCATGACTTCATCCCTAGCCCCCTGCCTACTAGGTTATTACTTTAAAAACCGTAGCCTGAAATTCTCAGGGAGGTGGATTTGAGAAATATCTTCTATCCTCCTCACTCGGCAGCTTTGCAATATTAAATTCTTTCTTTACTGTAACCAACCGTCAGTTTCCATTTTTTGGGCAGCAGGCATAAGAACCCAGTCAGGCTGTAGCAATAATTTGTACTACCAAAACTGGAACAAACCAGATTTGGATGATATGGGAATGATATGGGAATGGTTTTTTAAAGTGTCTATAAATTGAATATTTTGTAACTACGACAAAGAATTAGGTAGACCTATGTGAACTGACATGGAAAGCTGTTTGTGATCAGTGTCATCTTTAAAAGAAAAGTTGCAGACAGAGCATAATGGTGTTTTATATACAATGTGTAGGTAAGTTGTGCAAGAAAGATTTAATACAGCAGGGCTGCTATTTTTCAAAAGGCCCATATATAAGATTGTCCCTTGGCTGGTATCTGAGAACTTGGAATTCAGGAGAGTTCCCATCATTTCCAACTGATAAGTTTAGGCTCACTGTGCCTAAACTGTTTACATGAACATTGTGGTTTGTACTAAATATCTACTTTCCTTTAGGGAAGCCTAAAGTTTTGATATGACCACTTAGTAGTTGTCTGTGTAAGCAGCCCCCAATAAAAATGCTGGATGTTGAGTCTCTAAAGAGCTTCTATGGTAGATAATACTTCACACATGTCACAACTCCTTATTTGGTGAATTAAGCATGTTCTGTGTGACTCCACTGGGCAAAAGCCATTGGAAGCTTGTACCTGGTCTCTCCCAGACTTTGCCCCATGCACTTTTTCCCTTTGTTGATACTGCTTTATACCTTTTCACTATTATAGGCCTTATCAATGAGGATAATCATATGCTGAGTCCTTGAGACTAGCAAGTCAGAAAAGCTGGGGTTGGTCTTGGGGACCCTGACACATAAATATATGACTATATTTATATACCATTAAGGATTTTTAATTTTTAGTAGGGGGGTGAAATGGTTACCTTATCTCTTAGTATACAATATTTTTTCTTTCTTTCTTTCTTTTTTTTTTTTTTGAGTTGGAGTCTCACTCTGTTGCCCAGACTGGAGTGCAGTGGCCATTCCCGGCCACCACAGCCTCAACCTGCTGGGCTCCAGAGATCCTTCCACCTCAGCCTTCCAAGTAGCTGGAACTACAGGCACGTGATACCATGCCTGGCTAATTTTTGATTTATTGTAGAGATGAGGTCTCGCCAAGTTGCCCAGATGGGTCTCAAACCCGCGGGCTCAGGCAATCCACTCACCTCAGCCTCCCAAGGCATGGGATTACAGGCTGAGCCACTGAGCCCGGCTAGTATACAATATTTTTAAAGCTATGGGAATATGCATGATTTTAAGCTTTGTGCATGATTTCTCTTGATGAAATAATTGCTTACATGTGTGTTTCCACAACATGGTGAGTCCCTTGGTCCTGTCTCATTTTTTGGAACATCTACAGTGACTGGCATGGAGCCTAGCACATGGTAGGTGATAGAAACAATGACATGAGTTGAATTGGAAAGAAGAGCAAGCAGATGGGAATAAAGATGATTTAGAAATAATCTAAAAGGTACTGTTTACATGTGGAATCACCTTCCTTTCATGTTTCAGATTTTCAGTACCTTTGATTCTCTAGCTTACTTCAAGCCATCCCAATTTTCACCCCATTTGAAAGAAAGAGGGAAAGGCAAACATAAATACCAAAAAGAAGAGGTGAGAAATAGATGAGGAAAGAAATAACTACAATTTAAATTTCTCCTATCCTCGTTCAACCAGAGGTAAGCAGCTGGTTCTTTCACTTGATATAGTTTATCTAAAAGAGGACAGTACGTCACCCTCCTCAAAGAAATCTCTATTGGCAGCAAACCAAAGAAGGACATTGTATTTATGGTGGGTAGGGTATGAAACAAATGTGGAAACCTTTTCCATTCTCTTCCTTTTGAATGTGCAGTTATGTAAGACTGATTAAATACATGGTTAACCAGAAAGTACATTATGTGATAGTAAATCAAGTCATATGTTTATTCATTTCTTCAGGTTATAATCATATAGAACTATTAGTTTTTAAAATTTGAGCTGGTGCATAAAAGTAAACCATGATAGATTTAAATTTGGGTGCCAAATTCTGAAGTCTTGGAGTATAGATTTTGAGGAAATATGCAAGAATACTCTGGAATGGGTCCAAGTTACTTTGAGTTTTAAACTCTATCTTAACTTGGAGTCTATATTCAAGCTGGCACCTAGCCAGCATTTTCTAAATTTCTTCCTGCTTAATCATAGATTAACCATATATTATATAGACAGATACAAATTGAGATGGCACAGAAATCCAGACTTCACATATGTGTATGAATTTTGTATCTCCATGCTGCAGCCAATCTGTGAAATATTCTAACTTGAAAATGAATACACTCAAGTGGTCAGACTGGCCTTACCTAGGTTCTGAAAATAATTTAGAGGCATCCAAAACCATAATTTAAAAACCATTAAATTCCTCTCTGAGCTACTGCTGCCATGGGCTTCCAGCCACAGCCTTGTACAGGTTTTTATCCTGGTGAAAGATCAGAACCTGTTTTGCATGCTGAAGCTTTGTAAAAAGGTGAATCCATCTACTCCATTTATAGAAAGTCAGAGTTTGTTTGACATTTTCATTACTAATAGTCATTTTTCAAAGTAAATTCACACTTCAATTGGTTCTCATTGGTCATAAATGGTTGTCAGAACTTGCCTAGGGTTCATCTGGGTATTCCCTTGAGATATTCTTATTAGCAACTAGATGGATGTCTTCCACATGCCACAATATATTCATTAACCCATATGTGACCAAATGCAAAATCTCCTTTAAATAGAGGATTAGAGAAGGAGAGGAATTGTCTGTGCAGATTTCAGCCAGTTTGCCTCTACCCTCTTACACAGGTTTAACTGATTAATGAGGGGGGGAAAATAGCATAAATTCAAATGCCTGGATTAAGAATTCAGTGCAAAGCAATTGAGCAATTATTTGAATAAAGTCTAATAGGTAGTGAGTCATGTCTGTACTTTGGGGAAGAACACCACAGGCAGAGAAAATAAATGCAAAGGCCCTGTGGCTGAAGTAGGAGCTAGAGGAGAGTGGCAGAGAGGAGTAGAGAGAGGGTCTAGAGGGCCAGATCTTGGGAGGCCATGTAGCCATTGTAAAGACTTTGACCTGACTCCACATGAGTTGGAAAGCCACTGATGGAAGGATTTTAAGCAGAGGAGTCACATGACCTGTTTTAACTTTGGTGGCATCACTTCACTGCATCGATTAGACCACAGTGCAGCAAAGGCAGACCAAAAGGCAGATGTTAGATGATGTTAAAAGAGTAGATGGTGTTTTAGAGCAAGGAGGAAGCAGTGGAGAGGGTGAGAAATAGACTCTGGATGTGATTTGAAGCTCGAACTTTCAGGATATGCTTTCCAGTGGAATGTGGAATGGGAGAGAAGGAGAGAAATGATGGGCAATGCCAGGGTCATGTCATGAGCAGCTGGAAGAACATAGCTGACATACTGAGTCTTCTTTATCTTGTTTCCAGTAAACTTTTCAGCTACCAGTTTTCCTGGAGTGATAAAGATACAGCCTCTGTGAGCCAATGGGCTGTCAATTCTTCCTCAGCCACAAGCCAATTTCAAAAGTGTGTTTGGTGTCTGGCCCTTGGCACACCAAAGCAGCAATCAACACGTGCCTGGGCACATTAGTGCACCTTAGGCACAGAGGCGGAGTTGGGGGGGACTCTATATATTTGAGGAACTGAAGCATTTCCCAGAAGAGAACTTGACCTGAGTGAAGAGAGACAATGACTCACCAGACCAACAACTAATTAGTCAACAGTATCAGAAGGGGTGGGGAACTTTCGATAGCATGTCAGCGCCTGGCCCCTGAATTCGTCTCCAGCCCAGACCTCCACTGACTTCTGTCTGGTTCCCAGGGAGAGAGAAGGACCTGAAAGAAAACAGTTTTTATTAAAATCTCTATGGGACCCCTACCCTGAACAGGACCCCATTGTGACACTGAGTGGAGAGACTTAGGGACCCTGGTCTACCTCTCTCCCCCACCCCAGGACTACCTGATGCACTCAAAGAAGGATAGGACTTGGGGAAAAGGAAAACAGGGTTGGACTGGGCTTCCTCATGAGTGAGTGCAGGTCACTCCCTGGAAACTCCGAGAACACCAGGTGGGAACTACATGCCTTAATTCCAGGCTAGCCAATAAGGCATGGCCCGTGTAAGTCTTGGATTAGTGGTGATTTCCAGGCAGGAAAAGACATGCATGCCCTCCTAAGGCTACCTGAGAACCTATCACTCCCACTCAGACCTCAGAATAGGATTGGCAGCCCATGCCCAGCAGAGACAGTCCCAGGTATAGCCAGAGTGACAAGTGCCATGGGCTAAATTTGGGGAAAAAGGGATAGTAGCGAACTACACCAAGGGTGAGAGATTTCAAAAGGTTAAAACACTGAGATGAAAGGAGTGTTTTACTTTTTCAAAAATTTTAACTTTATTAAAATTTTTAAAAATAAAAAATTTTAAACAATTGTTTACTTCTTGAGTGAGGACTAAGTCGCAAAGTGAGAGAAACTATGATGTAAGGATGGGAGGAGTAGCAGAAAGGACTCAGAGAGTGTTTTGCCTGGGTTTGAGGCACACGTAGTCTCTGCATTGATTCTAGCAGCCATGGGGCACCGTGAACCTTAGATTCATGACCTTGGTGTTATCCATAAACGCAGGTGTGGAGATTTAGTGGACAGGTCTCCTGCTCCCTCCAAACTCCAAAATGTCTCCATCAGCTTCCAGGGTCTTGAAATGCTTCCCATGGGTATAGTGATTTTCCTTCTACAAATAGGAAAGGGACAGGGGTTTAAGATGTGACCAGAACTCATCTGTGTAGAGGTGTAATTATGAATGGCTCCCTACCGGGTGTTGGAATGATGGTGAAAGGAATAGGTATCGGGAGCACACACAAATTGAGGTCAGTCCGTTGAAATCCCAGCTTCACTCCACAAATTGTGTGGATCTCAGGCAAATTATTCAACCCACTGCAGCAGAGCTCAACCTTGAATGTACATTAAACTCGCCTGGGGAAACTTTAAAAAAATTCCAGTGCCTGGACCTTGTCCCAGACCAACCAAATCAGAATCTGCAGGAGTGGGACCAGAGATAAGTGTGTTGCTAAAGCTCCCCAGGTGATTCCAATACGTAGCTCCTGTTAGAAGCTATTAGTTCCCAGGATCTACCCCAGGCAACTAAAACAGTCTCTGTGGGCAGACCTGGGAATCCACATTCTTAAAATCTCCATTGGGTAATTATGATGTGCAGCAAGGACTGACAACAGCAGACACTCATTAATAATGAGATGACCAGGCCTAACTCATTAGATTGTTGTCAAAATTCAATGAAATATTATGTGTAATGCATTAAGCATAGTACTTGCCTTTCAATACACATTTATTACATGGTTTAATTTTATTTATTTATTTTTTGAGTAGGAGTCTCACTCTGCTGCCCAGGCTGGAGGGCAGTGACATGTTCACAGCCACCGCAGCCTCGACCTGCTGGGCTCAAGCGATCCTTCCGTCTTCCAAGTAGCTGGAACTACAGGCATGCACCACTAAACCCAGTTCATTTTCTGGATTTATTGTAGAGATCAGCTCTTGCCAAGTTGCCCAGGCTGGTTTTGAACCCATGGGTTCAGGCAATCCTCTCACCTGGGCTCCCAAAGTGCTGGGATTATAGGCGTGAGCCACCGCACCCGGCCCGTGGTCTTATTTTTAAAGTTATTACTGTTGCTGTCATAATAAGATACCAGCAGGACAGAAAGGAATGCATGGAGGAAGATTAGAGGTCATAAATAACAAACTTAAAGGCATTCTAGGGTAGCCAAATCTAACTTTTACTGAGCATGGCCCCTATGGGACCCCAAAATCCTGACTTTGTAACTTGCCTAAAAACATCTCAAATCTCCAGAGCCAGATCTTGAACCACGGCTCCCCCTTCCCCATTCTGCCACCCTCTGTGGCCTGGGTTCAGAAAGAGGATGTCAGGGAGGAGAACAGGCTCCTAGGTGTGGTCTAGGACAGGGAAGGGAAGTTGGAAAGGAGACAGTCAACCAGACTTCTCATTATTTGACTTTGTAAATATACCTCTACAATGGCCCTTGGGCACTGCAGTGGAATTCAATTAGAGGAGACAGTTCATTTGTAAAAACCTGAAGTGTCTGTGACAAGCAGGCTCTGCTGAGTGCTAGAAAGTGACTCCTGAGTGGGATTTATAAAAGGACAAGAGGACAGAGACCACCTGGGAGAGATGGGTCTGCAGGGACCTCTTTCCTCCATCAGGAAAAGGCAGACTCGCAGCTCTGGATCTCACTCTTCTGTCACTCTAGAAACTCAGTTTGCTGTTTTTCTAAATCAGCCTCCTCCTTGAAGTTGGACGGAGCTACCACTTACCATCTATTGCTTCTATAACCTTTCTGAACCTCTGATAGCTCATCCAAAAACTCGAGGCCATAAGAAGTACTTGGAAGTCTGCTTCCTGAACAAGAAATTCATTCAACAATCGAATTAAATTCAGTGACATAAGACCATGTATGTCATGACACACCCATCACATGACAGAAACTCCTAAAACATTATCTTCCTGCTGGCTCTGGACTTTCTTCAACAGACCAGTCTCTTAGTTTGACATCAGAAGAGATCTTCAGTGGGAAGCAAGAAAATGCAGTAGGCTTGGTTAGATGGAAGTCTTAAGGAAGGGACGGATTTGTCCTGCTCTGTCTAGTGGCCCCCTATAAGCAAAGTCTTTCTACAGTGAAGACAACAGATTGGACTCAAAGATTTAGTTTATTAAGGACATGGCTTAAACGGTAGCAAGGGAGGCAAAAGCTGCTGCCATCTGAAAGGCCACCATACCCCATCCACTCCAGCCCTGCATGCCTAGGAAGAGCTGTCTTTAATGACTGTTCACGAGGCGATTACTAGGAATTAATTCAGTAAAGAAGATAATCAATAGATGGCCCACTGAGTGTGGCCCATTAAAGCAGAACTGTTCTTCTCTTCAGGTGTGATAAATAGTGCATTTAAAGTATTCAATACCATAATAAAGGTTGTAATTAAGTGAGGCAACTTGGCATCTTAATAACCGCATGCTTGAAAAGATTTAAACTTTAGACCAAGGCACAGAGTAACATTCATAATCCCTTGAATGGGTTTTCTTTCTAGGAGAGAGAAATTAACATCCGATTCTTCTCCTGAGAAGCTGACAGGGCAGATCTGTCCCCAGATCTTTACGGAGTTAAAAGTAAGAGGTGACTTTGAGCGCCTGCCACCGCCTCTTTTGTTCTCCGCGTTTCCCTGCTAGCTTAATTATTACCATATTCCTAGCGGGAAGAAGGAGGCAGAAGTTGGAGAAGAGAGACCTAGGGGAATGCAGTTCAGGGAGCCAGTAGCCCCAGCAGTATGCAAATCACTTAGCAAAATACAAATGACTTCGCAGAAGTATAGTTAAGGCTTCCCAGACCAAATCATTTCCATTTCTGTTTCTTATTATTAAAAAAGAAGCCCTTTCTGCCATCACTGTGTCTTTTACCCTCGCCCACCTTTTGAAGAATTTGCACACACATACACAACACACACATACTCGAACTTGTGCACACTCGCACCCACTTAAAATCCAATGTCTTCCTTTCCCTGAAGATTTTGAGTAAAAAAAAATTTTAAATCATGAACTTTAGATATGTGTTATAATTATAAATCTTCTGTTCGGTAGTTTTCAAAACAGATGCATTTGGTTAATTTCCATCCCATTCAGGTGATGTATGTAAATCACTGGACATTTGGAAATGGATGTTGGCATCATCAAACATCCCAAATGACTCAGGATTGTGAGTCTAAGGAAAGACTCAGCAAGGGAAAGCAGGAAAATGCATTCATTCTCACACTTCTTTGTTTAAGCTCACACTGCCTTTGATCATTATCTTTGGACAGTGTTCATGGAAAAATCACATACTAATCAGATAGTTAAGTCCTGGGAAACATGAAAGCCCAGTAGACAAAAAGAGAGCCCCCTAGAGTACTCTATCTGCCACCCAGTCCCCAGCTCAATCACAATGCCAGTGTCACCTCCAATTATTGGTATTTCAAATTCTGACTATTATATTTAGAAATGTCTAGTGGAGGTCATGGATTTCAAAAGAGTGAGACAAAATGCTTGTAGAGACCATAAGGGACATTTTTAGGCTTAAAACTGTTTTGAATTCTTCGCTTCCTGGTAGGTGAAAATATCTTGCTTTGTGTGCTGGTGAGAGGACACCTGTTCATGTGGGGTAAGCTCTTCTCTCTTGGTCAGTCACACAGTGCTGCCCCAAGATGCAGAAAGAAGTGGAGTCTTTCCAGGTTTCCTCCCAGATTCTCCTCCTCCTGTGAGTTGAGCCTGGAAGAAGAAAGTAAAAACATAACTAACGAGGGCAGGCCATCCCTGCTTACAGCAGCAGGAAACAGACAAGTCCTGCACTTTTTATATATGCTCAGATCCTACACTCATAAAATATATTGACTGATTAGTGTACATTGGTCATTTCACTATTAAAAACTTTTTTTTAAAGAAGGAAAACCAAAATGGATGTTTCTGGCAAGGCTGCCTTTATGCAAAGTATTCAAAGTGACTCATCTGGGTTATGGCTTGTTCTAACCTCTCCCTTCGATGTTTGCCTTTCCTCCTGTTGCACAAAATTTTACGCCAGGCAGGGCTCAGTGCTAGTGAGGAGAACTTGGATGGGGCTCCAGCCCCACCTGTTCCCTTGTCTGAGTGTTCTTGCAATGGTTTGGGCTTGCCAGAGTTGCAATGGAATTGGTAGGAAAGTACTCAGCACTGGGGTGATAAGTGTGGAGCACTGCAAATGGAGTTGGAGTTGGTCTAGCAGGTCTGAGTCAGAGTGTAGAGGTGAGAGACAGCATCTAAACTATGTACAAAGCTACCTGAGCATTGACATACCTGAACCCGCCCAGGATGTCTGCAGACAGAGCTGCACAGTGGTATATTAGCCTCTGTGGTCTCAGAGTATGAGAATATGGCTAGGAAAGTGTTACAGCCTGACCCAGTTCTTATGCCTGCTGCACAGAAAGGCCAATACCCTGACAGCCGTCATTGCAATAGAGAAAGCATTTAATAAATGCAAGGCTGCCAAGTAGGAAGATGGGAGATATTTCTCAAATCCACCTCCCTGAGAATTTAGGCTGGAGTGTTTAACGGAATAATTTGGCAGGCAGGGGCTAGGCAATGGTCACTGCTGATTGGTTGGGGATGAAGTCGTTGAAGCTGTCTTCATGTGCAGGGCCTATTTCAGGGAGGGAGGCCACAAGACTGGTAGAATCAGCTCCCTGGTGTGTATGTCCCAGGCCCAGGTGGGGTCCCGGGTCAATCAGAGTGCAAAGTCTGAAAAACATCTCAAACAGCATTCTTAGATGTTGCAACGGAGAGGCTATCTATGAAGCAAGCCCTGCGAGACTGGCTAATAATGATTGCTGGTCAGCAAGCCATTATAGAGAGAGTTTAGTGGGAAGGTATGCAGGAGGTGGGATCCCCAGAGGTTAAAGGCATGCCTTTCTGCTGACTAGTCTTCTGGATGCCATGAAGAGATCTGTGTGGCCTTAGGCTCATTGTTTAAAAGAAAATATGTTTATTAACCTCATGGGTTTCAAAAACTTAAAGGACAGAGTATTGCAGGTCCTTCAGCTCAGCTGTCAAAAAAGGGCTCAGAAAATGATCACAGTTGCCTGAAGTCTTCCCAATATACCCTAGCCAGGCTTCTTCCTTTAAGGTCAGAGCATCTGGAAAGCCTTCCCAATATACCCTAGCCAGGCTTCTTCACCACCAAGGTTGAGTAGGTAAGAATCCAGGTCCCTGGTGACCTCAGTCATTTGTTCAATATATAATTACCAAGTGCTTCATCTGTGCCAGACCTGTGTTGGGTGCAGGGGAGACAGTGCTGAGCAATAAATACATCAGCCCTGTCTTCATGGAGTTTAACATCTAGCAAGAGAGACAGATTCTAAATAAATACATAGGTAATAGTTCATTTTATCTTATTTTTTATTTTTATTTTTGAGTTGGAGTCTCACTCTGTCGCCCAGACTGGAGTGCAGTGGCCACTCCCGGCCACTGCAGCCTTGGCCTGCTGGGCTCCGGCGATTCTTCCGCCTCAGCCTTCCAAGCAGCTGGAACTACAGGCGCGCACTACCATGCCCGGCTAATTTTTGATATATTGTAGAGATGAAGTCTCGCCAAGTTGCCCAGGCGGGTCTCGAACCCGCGGGCTCAGGCAATCCACTCACCTCAGCCTCCCAAAGCACGGGATTACAGGCTGAGCCATCGAACCCGGCAGTAATAGTTCATTTTAATTGACTAGCTAGACTAAATGCAATACCATCATCCGCTGAGGGCTTGGCTAGGGTTCTTGACAACCTTTCTAAAGGAGCTCAGACTTAGTGAGATGAAAGTATATGTGTAGAGTCAAAGGGAGTGGGAAAGTCATCTGGTGCCCTGCCCCTAGCTCACAGAAGAGTACATTGACATACAGAGCCTTGAGGAAACTTGCCCATGGGCACGTGGCTTACCAGGTCCACAAATAGATTTGGGAATGTGTACCAAACCACATACAAGATGCAAATGTGTATTCTAACATACTCTATTTATATAACATGCATAATTATATTAGTGGATAGCAGGAAGTAGAGGGGTGGAAAGTCCCAAATCAAAGGGACTGTATTTTTTATTTTGGAATGCATTTCTGCGTAACATATGAACCTGAGTACGCCTGAAGTCCTGGGAATTCCCTTCAAACAAAGTGATGAAACCACACAATAACAACCTGACTCAAGAGTTGCCAGGAAGCTGCCCAGTATTTTCACTCTGGTTCTTGTGCCACGCTTCTGTAAAGGGTGCATCTTCCAGTGAAAGTCAATTTCTAGGTCTCAGAATGATAAAAGACCTCTCCCTTGCCCCACCTCTTTCTTGAAAACACAGAACTGCCATTCAAGCAAAGCTTAGGAGAGTGTGTTTTATTTCAATCAAGCCAGAATCAAACTGATTTAGTGGAAACTATTACTAGTGAGTATCTGGACTTTCACCAAAACAAATACCTACTTTGTGAGAACTCCACCTCCCATCCCTAAGGTGTGCTGGAGCAGTCTGGGAAATCCCCTTGGGGGCTGATTTGCTACTTCTGATAGGAAATTTCATAATACTTCCCCTTGGCAGTTTCTAGAGGCCACTCATTACACTGGGTAGTTCTATAAACACACCGTTTTCAAGAGACGATTTAAATTGAGCATTGGTAGACTTGTTTGAAAATTTTTTTAAAGTAGTAGTTTAAACAGGTTGATATCACCATCCTAGTGAAGCTGATGCTGGCAGAAACTATTTAAATATCTAAATTGTTTAAGTTGTAAAAAAAAATATGCATTAAAATTGTGTGAATTTGGTTGATTTCGCCCTGTAGTCAACCTCTGGCTCTGTCTAGTAGGGCAACCCAACTCATAGCTTCACTCCGTGGAAGGAAATTCTGATCCTGAGGTCATTGAAACAAGAGGACCTGATGGGACAACTTTCAGGTTTCTGTCTCCTGTGTTATTTGAAGCCTGCTGATGGCTCAGATACTTTGCTGAAATTAAGAGAACTCACTCAAGAAGCCAACCTCTTTAGTTCTTCTACAGTCTCTCATGGACCGATTGATGATCTAGAGCAGGAGTCCTCAAACTTTTAAAACAGGAGGTCAGTTCACTGTCCCTCTGACCATTGGAGGGGTGGACTATAGTTTAAAAAAAAAAGGAATTTGTTCATAGTTTTTTTTTTTTTTAAACTATAGTCCGCCCCCCCAACGGTCTGAGGGACAGTGAACTGGCCCCCTGTTTTAAAAGTTTGAGGACCTCTGAGAGGGTTTGGCAATACACTTTTGCATGAGCACAGCTTCCCCATTAGGTACTATTTACTCCCTTGCCTGCACGAACATTGCTTAATGCTAACTGAAAAGAATCTTGCAACAAACTCCAAATAGAAATGTGAAAGGTTTTTAAAGAGGCAAAAAGAATTACTGTATGTCCTGTCTAGGGGTCGCCTCCATATTTTGTTGTCTTTGAGTTATTTTACAACTCTGTAAGTTCTTGTAAAGTATTCTTGTCCATGAAAAGGAAAGTGAACTGTGTCTACTAGAATACAATTGATCATTGTCCTGTGGATATCTGTCAGTTTTTTCAACCATTCATTTCAGCATTCCTGATTGCTCACATATGTATTAGCTCTGGATTCTTCTTGGAACCACTTGTAACATCCTACAGAGTTTCTTATTAATTAATAAGTTAAATAAATAAAATCTTTGACACTTATTTATTTTATAATTGTCTGGCTGTCGTAAATTCCCTAAAAATACTAACCTTTAAAATAAGTGTAAGCTGGGTCTCATACCATACAGCTGTGAAAATATTGCTTAGTATGGATTGTGATGATTATAAAGAGGGAAGTTGTCACAAGCTCACTTCTAGAAACTGCCTAAAATGATGGCAGAAAAGAAAATAAGCTAAAATAACTTAAAAAAAGAGACTGTCGGGTCTTGGATTCCAACATACAGAAAATGTGGGTGATGTGGTCATGTCAGGGGATCAAGAGGCTGAAGCCCCCACCCATTGGAGCATCTGGTCACCACTTCCATGTCATGATCTCACCCAACTGAGTATTACAAAGCAAATTTACAAACCAAAACAAGACACCCCAACATGAGGCAACCTTATGGGTCACCTTTCACTCAAAATTATGTGATGATTAACTATCGATTGCCTAAGAGCCCAACGCTGCAATACACTTGCCATGCCTCCCAGAAGAGCCTCCCTCCTTGATGAAAAACAACTCAGCCAAGACATAATGTAGAAGGAAGTAGCATAATAACCTGCTGGACATAGGGTCCTGCCAGACCTGCCCGGACATATGGTCCTTTCTTCTATGCCATCTCATCTTTACTTTTGTTCATCAATACTAGAAAAATGAGAAAAAGAAGTGCAACCACTTAGAGATGCTATAAGTTATTATATTTATTTTTGTTTTGTTCTCACCTGACTTTCAGAAAAATCTATTCACTGTGGAGAAAATTTAAGAATTCTCACTTTCAGGTTTGATGTTAATCCAAAGCAGACATTACTCATTACACAAAAGAAAAAGGACGACCAGACTATAGGATCCTACTTTCATTTAAATAGATATATTTTAAAAGTTTGGAAGAATATATGCAAAAAATTAACCATGTCTGGTGAATTTCAGGTAATTTAATTTTTTTTTTTTTTTTTGCTGATTTTCTAAATTTCATACAATAAATATGAATTGCATCTGTGACATGAGAAAAAAATAAAAACAGATAAATGGAATTTAATACTAAGGTCTACAAGGCAGGGTCTTTAAGTTAACAAGAAAAGGAGCTACATGGGTTGTCTTCAGTGAGAGGCTTTTTTTTTTTTTTTAACAAAAAGGATATCACAGCAATTTGTGTCATCATGGGGACTTTCATCACACTGGACCCAAAGTTTCTAGGACTGAGGTATGGGGCTCATCTTCTTGAGAATTAGCTCAGTTAAACAGTACAATCCTCAGGGAGCTGCATCCCAGGGAAATGATTGATGTTATGACTCAGAATCTATCAGAGGGCCATGATTTTTCAGGAAAATTATTTTCAGACTGTGTTCAGCCTGAAAGTGACTCTTTTCTGGCCAATGAAGGAGGAGTTACCAAAACCTTTCACATGCTGCCAAATTCAGAGGGAGTTGAAACTCAGACACAGAGGGACTGAGAATTTCTTCAATTATTACAAAGATTCCTGGGATTAAAGAAATGATCAGTTTGAAACAGACTGATGTCCAAACAAATATATGAAGATGAGCAGAAGATGGAGAATAGGGATGACAATCCTTAAGAAAGGATAGGACCTGAGCTGTTTCACTATTTCTTAGGATTGGGATCAATATAAACATCGAAACCACAGAGTATATTATATGTTGAATGGTTCAGAACGGAGTCCCCAGCAAGGGCTTATGTTCTACACAAGCTGAAACATCAGATATGTGTCATAGGCCCATGGGTAAACTTTAAGCATCATTCACATGGGGGGCCAAAGAGCCTCATGGCATAGAGAATTGATTGGCCATTTTGGGGATGACCCCTGAGCCCTGGATCTAAAATCCCTAAGCCAGAGGAAAACAAAGTCTGCCTAACACCTTCCCCTTACCCATCCCCCAGCAGTGGACAGAACGGGGCAACATTCCCTCCAAGCAGGAGCATGAAAGTCAAAGTAGGAGGGAGCTTCCTTAGGCATGGAAGTCCAATGGCCAATGCCAGATTGATGATGCCAGCCCCATCAGGACCAGCTTCATAAACTGTAAGGAGATAGGGCTGCATATCACAGAGCAAAAGATAAAAACAACAGTAATAAAGAAGCTCACAAAAAATCTAAAGGCACAAGGCAGCACTGCTTTCCTTACAGAGTACCTTGAAGGAGTATTTCTTTCCTTCCATTTTAGAGATGTTTGATATGGAAAGGAGAGGAGACAAGGATCACACACTGGAAGAAGATCCAGAAAGAATTTGATAAAATGAGTAGTAGAAGAAAGTGAGACCCCCACAGGCTCTGAAGGGGACTTCTGTGACAGTGAGGGACTTCCTCCTCTAGCCAGTGTATGGCAGACAGGCAGCCATCTGTGGCAGTAGCAGAGAGTGAGCTGCTTCTTCCACAAGTGCTTGTGTGACATGCTGTGGGTTTGCCCTGGAATCAAAGTTGAAATTAGAGAGGGGTGACAATCCTGGAGAAATCAGGCAGTTATTTTTTTATTTCTCTTAGAAAGACTGATTTGTGGTGTAGCCTGAGCAAACATCAGTGGTTTTGATTATTCTTAAATGCTATATTCTGTGTCATTCACAAATTAAGTAATAAAATAATCCTTTCATATAAGACTAAATATCTTAGCTGAGTGTATCCAATTGAAAATTCTGGTGAGCTTTCTAGTGCCCACAATCATATAAGCATGTTGGGAAGATAAAGAAGTATCACCTTTAGGAAAGTAATTTACCAATAGACAACTCATGAATTTTAAAGGCACTTTCACTCTTTGTCCAGTAATTCCATTTTTAAAAACCTATCCCAAAGAAAGAATACTAAGTTCAAAGATCTAGACATGAAGGCGTTTATTAGCATGTCACTTGTAAAAGTCAAGGCCTGCTATCAATCTAAATGCTCAAAAATTGGAGATTGATTAAATAAATTATGAAAATCCACACTATGAATGTAATGGAACTATAAAATGATGGCTATAAAGAGTTTTTTTAATATATCATTGAAGTATACCTATGATATAATTTTATAAAGAAAAAAGCAGGCTAGTAAAATTTAATATTCGATATAAATTCTCAGCTATATAATATGCAGTATATATAGAAATGGAAAATGGATTTAAAATGATTAACTGAGTGATGAGATTATGTTTGTTTTTGTTTCATTTTCTTTATTTTTTCTTATTTTATTTTCCAAGTTTATATTATAAACAAGTAATTAATGTATAATCTAAAAAATAAATGCATATGTGTGTATGTGTGCACCCATATGCATATATCCTGTACACACAGGCACACATACAAGTATATTTGGGCTCAGCCTGTAATCCTAGCACTTTGGGAGGCCAAGGCGAGAGGATTGCCTAAGCCCGGAGGTTCAAGACCAGCCTGGGCAATTTTGTGAGACCTCATCTCTACAATAAGTCACAAAAAATTAGCTGGGCTTGGTGGCATGCGTCTGTAGTTCCAGCTACTTGGAAGGCTGAGGCGGAAGGATCGCCTAAGCCCAGCAGGTCGAGGCTGAGGCGACTGTGAGCATGCCACTGCATTCCAGCCTGGGCGACGGAGTGACGGAGTGAGACTCCAACTCAAAAAAAAAAAAAAAAAGTATATTTTTGGTACCTGGGTGGGGAAGCAGCTTTGCCCTTACACAACGGCTGTCTCAGGTGTTACAAGCTTAATGTTCTTATTGCTTTTTTAAAAGTTTGAATAATAGTTGTAGATATATTTGTTCTATTCCTTTTATTCCCTCCCCCCATAAAATATCATACCCACCCTATTTATTCATACACACAGATAAACCCACACTCATAATCAAAATCTTTGTGGACAGGGACCTGAGATCAAATTGAATAATATCTATAAAATCCCCTCTCTGAATTATTTTTCCCTCTCTCCCTTCCTCTCTTTCTTCCTTCCTTTTTCATTTTCCTCTTCGCTGCCATTTTTCCATTCAGGGATGCCTGTGGCATGAGAAGAGAATGAGTGAGATGCAGGTGGGGGACGGGAAGTCAGCAAGCAGATTTCCTTGGCAGGAGCTGTAGAGGGTAGCCATGTCAGCAAGCAGTGAGCCAGAAGCCGCTGAGATGGGGTTCAGGGTAGTTGGAGAAGGGCCTGGGAGGAAGGTTGAAATAGTTTGGATTAGATGAGACAGGCCATTTGGAGCCCCAGTAGGTTCCCCAGCAGGGAGAAACAACATTCCAGAGAAGGCTCGCTGCAAGGAAGGCCCCAGGCCAAGGCACAGGGCACAGCTTGCGAGGCTGTCCCCGCCTCCAGCACTCCAGGAAGCACAACAGCAGCGTGGGGTTGCTCTTTTTCTGTGGGTCGAGGGGGCCATTTCCTCTCCCCTTTCCCTATATCTTGGCTTCGTGTAAAACAGAGGTCACAGATTCAAGTGCCTCAGGATGAGGCTGTTATATAAGGGAGACAGGCTAAGTGTGATGAAATACAGAGCGACAGGACTGTGGCATACTGGGGAGTGTTTGCTCTCTGACGCGCTCCGGCATACTTGTGTGCCAGCTCTTTGGCTCAGCAGGTAGGAGGCCAAGGGTTGCAGGACTTGCAATTGTTCAAGGGAAGCTGAAAATCCAGAGGAGCTTGGAGTTCTCGTGTGTGTGTGTGTGTTGTGTGTGTGTGTGTGTGTGTGTGTGTGTGTGTGTGTATGTGTGTGTGTGTGAAAGGATCTCATTTTTTTTTTCTATTTTGATTTAAAGGGTACATGTGCAGATTTGTCACATACAAATACAGGGGTACCAAAAAATGTATACACATATTAAGAGATGTTATCTATGCATTACTTTTCAGAGTTGAATTGAATGATGGTAGCAAGTGTAGTATGATATTCGCTCAAAAGATGGCATTAATCAAATGAATGCTAGCACCACCATGCAGCAGGTAGAACAAAGAAAATGACTGAATCATGGTTGTCATTCAAGGAACACAAGACCATTTTGAAGTGGTATTTGAAATTCAAGAATATTGTGAAAGTATAACAACAATAGAGGCATGAACATGCAACAGAACCTCCAACACACCTAACAAGTACACTCTTTCGTGATAAGTTTGAGACGCATGGTGCTGTGTGTGATGTGCACAAGGGAAGATCCAAGAAGCCTTGAACAGCAACAAGTCCTACAATAGTTCACCATAATCAAAAGTGTCTAGATGCTGATGTAACTACTTTGAGCATCTCTTGTAATTGCAGAAGTCAAACATGACTTGTGGTCATCTTTTGTTATTGGTATATATTGAGTCTGATGATTTTAACACAGTGTTTTCCTTTCTTAAAATGTGTGTACATTTTTGGCACCCTCTGTATTGTGTGGTAGTGTGGCTTGGGTTTCTATTGAGCCCATCACCCAGGTGGTGGACATGGTAACCTATGGGTCATTTTCAAGTGATCTCAATTTTTAAAATATTGGCTCAGTTAAAAAAAAAAAAAACTGTGTAGACCAAATATAACATGCCTGATGGCTGAATGTAACCTGTGAACCACTGGTTTGGGACTCTTTAAAATAAAACCATGTAAGACTGCCTTCCCTTCTTTTATGGCTGGTAAGAAACATGATGTCCCGCCTGGGCAACTTGGCGAAACCTCATCTCTACAATAAATCAAAATGAGCCGGGCGTGGTAGCACGCGCCTGTAGTTCCAGCTACTTGGAAGGCTGAGGTGGAAGGATTGCCGGAGCCCAGCAGGTCAAGGCTGCGACAGCCTGGAGTGGCCACTGCACTCCAGTCTGGGTGACAGAGTGAGACTCCAACTCAAAAAACAAAAATTAAAAGAAAAGAAAAGAAACATGATGTCTCTTGTAAAGAGACACATAGTTTAGCTGCTATTATGTATACAGCATTACCCTAGACACCATAACAGATTCATGAGAAATACTAAGTTGTCCTCTGTTTTCTAGGAGTTTAAAATATTGTTGGAGTAACAAGATTTTCACTCAAGAAAGTTAGGTAATAGTGCTATGCAGAATTTTTATATCAAGGCCTAAATGGAGCAGATCGGATATACCGAAGTCACCTTAAAAAGAAAGAATGGTTTTTAGACCCATAACAAAACTCGACTATAGTTAGTAAAACCAGTGGTGTGAAAGTATCTAGGGTATTGTTTACCTTGATATTCCCAGCACCTGACACATAGTAGATGATGTTCAACAAATATTTCTTAAATAAAAGAATAAAATTAATGAGTTGTAGAAGAGAGAAAGGCAGTCTTGTGAGCTTAGAAAAATAAGAAAACAGGCAAATGTTTCCAGTGTTGATATGACAGTATTTAATGGAGAGACACTGAATTTGGGGGGCTAGAGCATTTGGTCACTAGAGTCTCCATTTCTGCTAAGGAGAAGTGTGTAACTAGTTCTCAGTGTAACCCATATTCTAGTTCACAAGACAATATATATGCCTTGTTTGCTGAAATGTCTAGTCAATCTCCTAATGACCAATTAAGCTTCCTTGACATTTTGAAGCAGGGAGAAAGGAGCCCTGGGTAGGGGACCCATGCACTCTACTCATGTGCATGGTCTCTGTCTCTTCATAATGAGCATCCTGATTTACATATTAGTGTCTGGATTGTTGGTTTCGCAGCCCTCCATCTCCCTGGGTCAGATGCCACTCGTTGAGGCCCTGTCTTGGTAACTGCAACCAACCTTCCTTGAAGGCAGTCTGTCAAGTTCATCATCCCTTTACTCATGCAATTGGCAACACAGAATAAGGGCCCAAATCAGCAAAGCAGACTGGATGACAGTCGTAGAACAAAGAGAGGACCAATCATTTTATTTTGGGTAGTCAAGGAAGTCTCAGGAAAAAAAGGGGCCTGGGATAGGTTTTCTTAAAAAATAAAAATTAAAAAATGAAGCCATTGCCTTGCTAAGGTATGGTGTGGTCATGTACTTTTTGAGCTATGGCCAGGCCATGTTTTCTTGAGCTTTGGCCTCTTCCCATACCTTGGGGAGGTGAATCTCCTCTTTGCCTCTCTCTCTTTTTCTAATTTACTTTTTAAATAAGCTATATTTTCTAATCTTAAAAAATGAGTCAATTTTGGAAAGATGGAGAAGATAAAGAAAAGATAATATGGATGGTGACAATAAAACCAATTTGCTCTAGCAGAAAGTTTGCTTTGGAGGAGTAGGGAAAGAGAAAGCTGGTCAGCCTAAAAGCCAGGCTGAAGGGTTTGGACTTTGTCCAACACACTTATGGAGGAGACATTAAAGTTCTGAGAAAATGAATGACAGGATGAAATTGGTGTTTTACTTAGATTGTTTATTATGAGTAGGAAAGGCTTCATTGCATTCTCATTCCTGTGTAGAACTAACTAATCAATCCTGAAGGGTTTTGTGGGAGTCAAATAGGGCCCTCCCCAGGAATGTGAGCTGACTGTAAATGCCTTATGCTTGGTCTCTGGGAGACAGGTGGAGAATCTGAGAACACAATGGCCCCCGGATTCCTGGAACAAGCTCAACCATGAGGAAGGCAATATGAGAAATACCTTGGTGAAATCAGACTCCGTCATTATTAATAGCCCAACTCTGTCAGTCCTCACTGAACAAAAGCTCAAGGTTTTGTGGTCGTCTGGACAACATTTCCAACACGGGCATTTACAAGCCCTTGGAAACACCTTTAGCCTTTGGTCATGCCAGGAAATCAAAGCTGAGGCCATGTGACTCCCAAAAAATTTAAAAATAAAAGAAAATTTTCATGGGTCTTCCAGTCACAGTTTCATGAAGAATTCCAGGTGAACAGAGGGACAGGTGCTCACAGGGCCACTTAAATGAACTGGGGAACATGTTTAGGTCACAAATATCTGAAGCTGCAGTTTTTAATCTGTGTTCGACTTAGAACTCATTCTCTAAATGAGAACTCATTTAGAATTTCTATGCATGAAATGGATGGGAGTGTCGAGGCTCTGGCTAAAGAGGATGAGGGAGTCCTTCCTGATGAGCTTTTGCCCACCACACTCTTCACAGCTAGCACGCTTCTGCCTCTTGGGAGCTAGAGCCACCTCTGCCCAAGCCCAGGGCTCCCGAGGACACAGTACGAAATGAACTGGGCTAGATCATACACCTGCAGAATGAATACTTGGCTTAGCTATGGCCCACAGTAATGTGATTAATTGTAATCACACTTTTCAGTTACACTTACTTTTCATTTATTACCTGCCAAAGATCATTCTAAGTACTTTGCAGGTATTAATTCACTGAATCCCCACAGCAATCCCATGAGCCTAGGAACTGTTACTACCCATCTCTTGCAGATGAGGAAGCCAAGGTCGAAGGAAATACAGTATCTTGCCCAGGCTAGTAATTGGTAAAGCCAGACCTTGATCCTAGGAAGTTGGATTTCAGAACCAGCCTTCTGAATAACTCAGTCTAATTAGTTCTGCCTCATTACCTTGGAAGTTATTAAATGTGTAGCATGTGTGTGCAAGTGTCTGGTTTTAATTCTCTTCCCCTTCCCTAAAAGGAGAGAGATGGGCAAAGGAGTCAGTCAAGGCTCACTGGGGCCTGGACCCAAGGCCAAGTTTCTTCGGCTCCTCTTCGCAACACTGGAAAACAAACGACTCCCCCAATAGCATCAGAAAAATCTGACATCCCTGCTCCGTGTTTCACAGGAGGAGGAATTGTAGCATCGAAGCCATGACTATAAATATCAGAGTTAATGAGGGAGGACTCCTGGAGACCTAAATGAATCCATTTTATGGGTTTGTCATACATCAGGTTAATATGATTCTGACAAATAATTATATTGAAAACTGGACAGGGACTGAGAATGTTGTTATTCCTTTTGAATGTTACAGCGGAGTCGTTTGGCCAATTAAAGGGCGATGACGCCAGCAACGAAGTGCAGAGTGAAACTATAGCCATTTGTGGCATTTAGACAAAGGAGCTTGCAGTCTGCGCCCACCCTGGCCCAGGCAATGGGACTGTCATCATTTGATTCCTTAATGAGCAGAACTTCTTTATATAGATGATTGTACAGGGAGACCTGGTATGGACACAGGAGGAAAGGGATAAAGGCAGATTGGACTACTAATATGACTTTTCATTCCTTTTCCTTTTTAAACATCGACTATACAGTTTTCATGTAGAAGGACGTATACATTGGGATTTGAAAATGGGTTTTCTGTCTGAATATGTCAAACTGTGATGGCTACTTCTTGTTTGGCTAGAAGGAATGGTTTGCTCTCTCTTGGGTTAATTACAGTAACCTCTGAGGGAAAAGGGCTTCTTATTGAAGAAAAAAAAACAGATCTAATTGGGTTGCCCCAAAGTCCTGGAGCTGTGTTCCAGTCTGAAGGGCTGGGACTCTCAGGAAGACATCAAGTCCATGGGCCTTTCCTCAGTCACCGCGGGCTTCTCTCCACACTACAGGCTGTTCACCACACAAGGGCTTTATCCCAAGGGCCAAAACTCAGTCCTTGCTCTGTTCACCTATCCCCACCTCCTGAAGGAAAGGGGACATTTAATTTGCACAAAGGAACTCTATGGGTTAGTGGTGGTCCTCATGGTCAAGGGCCATGACTTGGGCTGCAAGAGCAACTTAAAAGCACAACTTCTATTTGTCTTTCTGTTGTCCCCAAGCAAGGACCATTGCCCCCATATCCTCTGGCCTCATCATATTCATCTCTCATTTGGCATCAAGAGAGTAAGAAATGAGACATAGACTTGTGGCTACATTAAGAACAAAATCCCACCTGGCCTTGACTTTGTTGGCACTGTTTCTTTGCATCAATAAGATTCTTTCCTCGCCTGCCTCCCTCCCTTCAGTGTCCCTCCCCTCCCCAGTAGTTTTCCAGCCAGGAATTGCAAGTGAGACATTTCTTCAAATGTCCACACCAAAGTCATCTTCTCACAACCTCAGTCCATCTGGACCTTGTGCTAAGGGAAACTACTTTAGCAAGAAAGCAACTCAGATGCTGTTTGTCATCAATCAATAGGTCAGTCAATGAATCAAAATGAACGGGACAAACTTTAACAACAAGTTTCTCTTTTTAACATCCTCTAAGGCAGTTCTGTATTAAATTGTTTAGCTAAATTCTCATTAAGATTGGTGTGTTGACTTTTAGGAGAAAACAAACCTGAATATTGCCACGAGGAAAACTCTCAATTCTTGAAAACAATGCTCCCCTCTCCCATCCAAAAAGTTGCCAAGAGGGTGGGACTTTCTCTAGATCGCCAAGAACTGGTCCCAGGACCCTCTGTCAAGCATCCTGTCTTCCCCATGTGGCTACATACCTTTCTGCCACCACCCACCCTTGGCTTGTGCAGTTCATCCCAGAAAATGGAGAAAGGCCCGACTGAAGCTCAGCCCTCGAACCCAGTATTGGAAAAAAAGTCTTCCTCTTTTTTTCCTTTCCCAGTTTTAAGAAACGATAATGCCGTATATTTTTCTAAAGAGCCGATACACAGCATAAGATAAAATCATTTTTTCCCAGCTAAGCCTCCTGCTGGGCTCCCCAGCCAACTTTCTGCAGCTCATAAAATAAACACAATTCCCATTCATCCCCCCCAGCGCAGATCCATCAATGCTTGGCTATGGACAAGTGGGCAGGTGGTGCTGCACAACAGGGCTTGGATGAATTCTTTTTTCCTTCCTGGACGGAAGAAGTAGGATTACCACAAAATCTTTCCTATTAGTGAATGACAGGGCAGACAACTGGGAGGTTAGTGTAAATTTCATCCTGGAGAAAAGTATGAAGGTGGTTATTAGAATAGTCTTGCTGTCTCCATAAAGGCAAGTCTGGAATCTTCCACACTGACCACCACCTCATGCACGGGTCAAGCTGGCTTTGTTAGATGGAGTTGAGAGGGTGGGTGGGGAGTCAGAGGGGCAATGATGTGGGTGCATTGAAAAAATGCCCTTGATCAGAAATAGGAAGACTTACTGTAACACATTGCCTACTTTTAACATTGTTTCCTTTTTAAATGTTAAAAATTCGGGGGGGCTTCAATGAAGTAGCCTCAGGAAAGGGAAGCCACATAAATAAATGGATGTAGATTTTCTGTAAAGTTAATAGGGCTTACTTAAATTCCCTCAATTGCTTGGGGAGTACTGAGAATTGTTGAGAGTTGCAGAATGTTCTAGGTGGGGAGGGGAAGCCAGGGCTGTAATTAGAAAATATTTCTGTATAAGTATACGCTCATTTCAAAGCTGCTGAAGCTTTTCTGTATAAGCACACACACAGCTGCCAAGTGTTTGAGGTGGCCGTGAAGGGGTGATGCCTAAGGAGTGGTCGTTTCTTTGGCATCTGCAGGCCCGAGGCATGGTCTGGAACTGGAAGAAGAACAAAAGGTTGCTGAAGGCTGCTCTGTGGGCAGATGTCAAGTGCTCAGGCTCCTGGAGGGAGTGTTAGTTGTGCAGAGTTAGGGAAAAGGTGTCTCCTGCGCTGTAAGATTCAGAACTTTCTGTCTCTTATAATTAATGATTGTCCTAGGGCCTTATCTAGGTCTAAGAATATGATCTGATTCAATGATGACCTATTGGATGACCTGCACAGTGAGGAGACAATCTGTACTTCACCCTGCAGGAAACACCACAAATAGCCCTCGACTTGGAAAACCAAAATTCATCCTGAAGTCTCCTAACAGTCCCTACTCCCACATTTCCAGGAGGAAGGATGGAATGGGTCCTAGACCAGGGAGATCCTTCTAGCTGTATTTCCTAAATCTACATATAAGATTGCTAGTTCAGATTTTGTGAAGGGTGTGAGATTTTTCTTTTACTTGCAAGCTAACAAGTTAGGCACAGTTTTATTTATATGTGTGTATATGTGTACATATACACACATATTCTTAATTGATACATGTATATACAAATATGCAATATTTAACAGATATACATGCATCTATATGTGCACACACACATATATACAAAAAATATGAGAACCTTAGGTCAGAGACAAAGAGCATTTATTATTCTTTCAAAATCAGTGAGTCAGAGAAATATCCCCCCCAGAACTATGCAGTGAGGGCCAAATGACACCTATACCCTCAGTGGGATACATTATTGGAGAAGAACCCCTAAAATTAGAAAACTGATCTTATATAGGTCTGCTAGTGACCAGAACATTGTCCCCTCTGGAGAGACAATAATATTATATTTACTCTGAAATTTAAGCTAATCTTCTTTGGGTAGAGGAAGGGGAGGCTTTTTTTAATCTTTACTACCTTGAAATGTCTCCAGGGAGGTCTCTAAGCTTTACTATCGTGGCATTTCACCTTATGCAATCATTTTCAATTTGGCTGCAAATGCCTTTGTTCAGAGAAACTTGACTTTGAAGAAATTTAAGATATTCATGGAGAATTGTCCCCCAACAAAACTTGTAGATAAAATAATATCCCCTCTCCCAATAAAAATCCCTTGAGTTATACACAACCCTTCAGGAACATTTTCTATAATGATTCCACTCCCACCTCATAGCAGTTTGCAGACTAGAAGTACAGATGGTAAGGAGAAGCATGGCTAATTTCCACATTTACCCCTCTATTACTAAGTACATGTGGGAAGCAATATTCTATTAAGGGACACTGAAGTCCAGGTGTCCGAGACTGTGACCATCAGTATCGTGAATGGTTCTGTAAGGAATGACGATATAGAGCACACAATATGAAGGAACATCTGCCCTGTGGATGACTTGATGGAAGACTTGAAAAAAACTCCTTCTTTCTTGAAGTGCTCTAGAAAGATGAGACTCTTTAAGCAGATAAGTCTTACACTTGGAGTACAAGAGCATGATTGTTTGTTCCAAAGTGTAGCTGACTTGTTGAGTTTTTCTCTTGTTGAGAAAGGCCGGACCATTCCCAATAAGTCCACCCTAGCTGAGACCCTCATATTTTCAAGCTGCTGTCCTACTTCCCAGTTTCCACCACATAGTTCACCCACTTCTTTCATTCCTCCCTCTACTCAAGCAAAAGACCAATAATCTAGGTATTGCAAATAAGAGTGAAGGTAATATCATTAGATATAAAGGTGGGACTACTTATAGTTTGAACCATATGACATTCTTTTTTTTTTTTTTTGAGTTGGAATCTCACTCTGTCGCCCAGACTGGAGTGTAGTGGCCGCTCCCAGCCACTGCAGCCTCGACCTACTGGGCTCCGGCGATCCTTCCGCCTCAGCCTTCCAAGTAGCTGGAACTACAGGCATGTGCTACCACGCCCAGCTGATTTTTGATTTATTGTAGAGATGAGGTCTCACCAAGTTGCCCAGATGGGTCTCGAACCCACAGACTCAGGCAATCCACTCACCTCAGCCTCCCAAAGGCACGGGATTACAGGCTGAGCCACCGAGCCTGGTGACATTCTTTTTTTCAGAGGGCAAAAATCAGTTTACATACTGGCAACTTCAAATGGTTCACCTAATAGTTCTTCTTGCGTAAGGAGGCAATGTGAGGTGCACATCAATTGCCCAAGTCAACTAAACTCATTGCATGCCGTTGACTTCAACGACTACATATACCTGGATGATTCTCAAGTGTGCCTCTCCAATTTCAACTTCTCTTCTGACCTACTGGATATCCTCACTTGGATTTGACAAATATACGTCAAATCTGTTATGTCCAAAATGGAATCACCGTTCCCCACTCCAGACCTGCTTATTCTACATTCCCATGACAAATGTCTCCACTGTCTATTCAGAGTCACCAAATTCTACACAGGAACTTTTTATGATGTTCTGTCTTTAATTCTCCACCTCTAATTGAGAGACATATACATTAATAATATATCCTTAGCAGCATTTAAATCTATTTTATACTTCTCCACTGCCCTCTTCTAAACTCTCATAATTTCTTACTTGTGCTCTAGCAACAACCTCCTAATTATAGTTTTCTCACATCTCCAAAGCATATAGAATTCTTCAGCCAGATAAATATTTCTGAAACATAAATCTGATGATGTTCTTCTTCTTCCATGTCTCCTATTGTCTTTTGTGAAAGTCCTCAGCCTTAAAGACCCACAAGATTTTGTATCCCATGGTTTTCAAAGAAGAATGGAATCGAGCACTATCATCTCTTCAAGGGTTTTGGGGGATTTCTCAGTGGTCAGGATGTTACATTTAGTAGGCAAGGACCAGAGCTGCTAAACATCCTCAAGTGGAAGATGCAGTTCTGCCCAATAAAGAATTGTTCCATCCAAAAAAAAAAAAATACAAAAAATTTTGAGTTGAAATACACCATGTGGTTCCTGGCTTCTGATTCCTAGCTACTCAAACTTCTTCACCTTGTACTGGAACCATCTTGAATTTTGCAGTCCCTGGAGGTACCTGTTATCTCATGCCTCTGTCTTTGCTTTCCCTCTCTTGACATTCCCCTACCCAACAGCCATTATCACTAGCTTCTTAATTGGCTAACTTCTTCCAAATTTCTTCTTATTTAGACCAGCAGTCCCCAGCCTTTTTGGCATCATGAACTGGTTTCATGGAAGACAATTTTTCCACAAATGGGGTGGAGGTGAGGGATCATCAGATCATCAGGCATTAGATTCTCATAAGGCGCATGCAACCTAGATCCCTTGCACACACATTTCACAAGAAGGTTCCTGCTCCTATGAGAATCTAATGCCATGGCTGAATTCACAGAAGGCAGAACTTCACTTGCCCACAGCTAATCTCCTGCTGTGTGGGCCGGTTTCTAACAGGTCATGACCGGTACCCGTCCGCAGCACAGGGGTCAGGGACCCTTGCTTTAGACTCAGTTCTGTTGTCACAAGTCTAATCCTTTCTCCTTGTTCTTCCCTCTCCATCCTGGGGCTTGACCTTGCACCCCCAAAGCCACCTGTGCTGACCTCTGGACTACTGTATTTAAAGAGGCTCTTCATTGTAAGTGACTCCCATTCCACTGTGAGCCCTGAAAGGTAAGATAGGGAAGTCAGTTCCATATTTCTAGCACAAAACTAATACATAGTAGCTTCTTGAAGAATGTTTATAGCTATAGAATGTTTTCCATTTTTTGTCAAGACTTTAATTCTGAAAATTAATTCATCTGCTTGGTAAAAATTTAAACAATGCAAAAGACAGAACGTGTAGCATAATGGATATGATCACTTGAGTTTGAATTCAGGCTTCACTGCCTAATTTCATGATTTGCCTTTATTTCCATGTCTGTAGCAAGGAGGAAATAATGGAGGCACTATTGTAGTGTGATGAGTGTACAAGTGCTAGAAGCTGAGCTCAAATGAGTTGATACATGCCAAGCACATAGAACACTACCTTGTACAGGGTAAGCACTCAATAAATATTAACAATAGCAAGGGTATTATAAAAGGATATATATGTATTAAAGACACTGGCTTCTCTAATCAATGACAACCATTAATATTTTCTTACATATAACTCCAGAAATGTCATATGCATGTGTATATATAGGATATATTTATGGCTTTTTTAAGAGGAAATGGGAGCAAATTATGCATAGCTTACTTTTTTTCATTCAACAATATGCTTAGAGACCTTTGCCTAATAACTTATATGGCTCCAATTTGTTATTTTAATGGCTTCATTGTAATGGTAATACCATAATTTATTTCCTAGTTTTATAATTTTTGTCAAGTTCTGCCCCCATCATTGGTAATTACTTCCAGTTGTCTGCCATTTCAGTAACATTTGTTGTTGAATAAGTACATTAAACACAGATAGTTCTCTCTCCCTTAATAGAAGGGATCCCCAACATAACTCTTCAAAGAAATCTCAAGGCTTTTGGTTCTTAGCCTTTTCAGTGGTTCCCTACATTGCCCTGTGCTGACAGCAAAGATGCAAATGACCTGGGGCTACCTGTCTTTAGCTTGACTCTCTTTCTAGACTTTTCCACAGGATAATATTCCAGCCCTCACAGCCGTGCTAGCCCTTTGGTTCTATACACCCTGGATTCTCATCCCTAAATACTTCAGGTACCTTATTACTGCACAGGGAAGAACAATGTGGAACTACGAGCCCAGAGATGGTTACAGGTAAGCAGAAGGGGAAGACATGCTCCTTCGTCATTTTGGAAGGGAAAAATGATTCATAACTGTCAGAAATCTGATACAAATGTCGCAAGTATGTGAAACCAGTTATATAAATTGTAAAACATAAGTCATGATTCTATTTGTTCTGTGACAAATAAATAATGGATGATTTTTCATTAATATAGAAAATAAATATGAATCACTGCAATACCCAAGTCGTGGTTCCCAACCCTTCCCTCCCCTGCAAATATTATGCACACCTCATGCCAATGAATGCAATGCAATGTTGGAAGTGGAGGAGGCTGGAGGGGGTGGGGGATAGAAAGAAAGAACCCAGATGGAAGAGGTGGGAACATGTCAGAGAGAAATTTCCCTTGTGTCCCAATTTGCCTGGAGCTGCTTCTGCCTAAAGCTCTACAAGAGAAACTGTTCAGAAAGGAGGCCAAAAGAGAGGGGAGAAAAAAACTCCTTTGTGAGGCTTTCCAGGGGTAGACATTTCTGAAAAGCTGATTGTGTTTCTTCCCAATCGTGCCAGTTCACAATTCAATCAGCACAAAGACTGAGACGATAAACCCACATCACAGAAGTTTCTGGAATATGGGCTTCTTTTCCGAGACAAATATCACAATTCCCATCTGGATGACTTGCTCATCATGGCCCTGTGTTTTACTAACTGTTGATTGAGGATACTGAGGCAGGAGTCAGTACCACATTCTATACCACAAAGACATCCTCCCTTTGCTCTGGAAGCAGAGCTCATCATTTGACTGTATTTTGTCTACAATCAACCATACTGCAATCGGATTGAGCTTTTCCTACTTTCATTCACCCAAATACCCCACTTTTGCACAATCAGATTCGCTGAGCAGAAGGGCTAGCCTGTTCATCAGTGTCTGGAAATGCCAGATGTACTTTAAAAAAAAAAATCTGGAATGTTTTTCGCTGAATGTGGCCAAGCGTCCATCCAGACGCTCCTGCCCAGGGAGTGCTCCCAGTGCTGCACCTGGGCTGCCAGGTCCCTGGGCTGCGAGGGGTCTGGCCCTCTTGTTAGCCTGTGAGGGTCGAGGCTTTCCCACTCATCCCTCTACCTTGCAGTGAGCTGGCACGGAGCAGCAGCGAGAGCATGGATTTCACAAACAGTTCCTCGTAACATTCCTTGCTAGCTCCGTGAGTTCATTCCTCATAGTTAGCACACAGGTATGTCGGCTATTATCAGCATATATTAGTGAACGAATGCCACCAGCATGAAGGCACCATTACCCTCTTGTCTCTTGCCTCTCATGATGCACCCACAGATCAGCTGCTTCCACATCACAGGGAGGTTGTTAGGGATACACCAGAATCTGCATCGTAGCAAGATCCCCAGGAGGTTCCTACGCACAGGAACATGACCAACTGAGAGGCGCTGCAGTCTAGTCAACACTTCTGGCTTCCTGAAAGGGGCGACCCACACGCCTACCATGCTTTTTTCAGAAGGACAATCTCTCCTAGTGTTCTCCTTGTGTTGAACATTTTCCCTACAGCCCAGATCCAGGCACACAGCCAAATCAAATATGAATTCACTTCATGGAAACTAGGGGACGAAATATTTGACATCGGGTTTTACCATCACTATGTTTAATTCCTATTTCACCATCGTGTTGCTTTCCTATCTCTGAAAAAGGTGGAGAATTATTTTAAAACAGTTCACTTCTCCAGCCCCTTTCATTTCAAGTAGTCATAGAAGAGGCAATATGGTGGTTTTTTATACACTTCTCTGCCAAAACAAGTCTTTTTAGGAAAAAAAAAATCCCCCCAGCAGACATGTCATTGGCCTCTGCCCACTTCCCACATTGTTTCTGGGAACCAGTCCCTGCACTGACGAAGTTGATCCAGGTAACACCTGCCCCGCCCCCCTTCAGTGAATGCCACAGGCCCTGCCTTCTCAAGCCCCTTTCTTTCAGCTACAGGAGCAGGACATCAGACCATTTGCAACAGCAGTTTCTGAATGTGCCTTGCACTGCATACTTGCCAGAGAGCTGCAACTTCATCAGGACTGACTGAATTAGATGCAGAGACAGCTGCTGTTGCTAAAACCCTGGTTTCCTGGTCCCCGGCCTCTGGCTGCCACATGTGATGCCATGGAGACCCTGTTTAGAAATAGTCATGCCCCCTGAACTGTGAGCTGTGACTCAAAGTGTGTGGGCAAAGGAAGCTTTGTTCACATTCATTTTTTGTAATTTTTTCCCCAGTTTCCTATTCATATATATATTATATATATTTTTTCCCCCAGTTTCCTATTCATATATATATATATTTCAGCCAGAGGTGTCCTTACCAAGTCACCTTGACCAAGAGCTATACAGTTCACAGACTCCCTGGGAATTGCTCTGGAGACCGCTGGAATTGAGGGAGGGCCTGGAAGTGCATCTGGAGGTGGTATGATAAATTAGCTGGGATTTTCATTTGCAAGTAATGAAAACCAACTGAAACCACCTCAGGTTAGCTTAGGGAAGAATGCTGGGTGGTCACACATAGAAGCAAGAGTTGCAGAAGCAGGACTTTAGGGGCTGGGAAGGGGATCATCATGCTTCCAGAAATGTCTCTCCTTGTCCTTGCTCTGAGTGTGTGTGTGTGTGTGTGTGTGTGTGTGTGTGTGTGTGTGTGTGTGTGTGTGTCTGTGTGTGATCTTTATTGCACTACACACATTTGCAGACACACGTGTTTGTGTGTACTTGGTTATAATGAAACATTATTAAATGGTGACATGCTAGCTTTCTTTATGCCACCAAAGGAGAGGGCTACAAGGAGCCCTTTGCCTCATTTTTCTTCTAATGTCACCCTAGGGGTCAGCAAATACTTGCCTGGTAGCCTGTTTTTGCACACCCCCACCCCTACACCTGGCAAGTTAAAATGGTTTTAAATTTTTATAAGATTGTAGAGAAAAAAAGCAAATAAACAGAAAGCTATGAGACAGGACCGTGTGTGGCTTGCAGAGCCTAAGCTATTTACTAGCTGGTCCTTTACAGAAAAAGTTCGCTGATTCCTGGAAGGTGAGAGACCATCCCTCACTCCCTCCAATTCTAGCAGAAACATCTGGGGAGGCTGGAGTCTCCCCGAGGCAGTCAGCGTGGCAAGGGAGACTTGGGACTCTGACTGGCCAGACATGAGTCCTGTGACCCTTGGGTACCTGTGGAAAGGACAGGAGCTCTTGCAAGAAAAATCAGCCTTCAGTTTCAAAAGAAAAGGGAAGAGTTGCTGGGAAAGTCCAATAGGTACCCTTTAGGAAACAGATGTTACTTCTATGAGGACAATTTCCAAAATTGTGGGCGGTGTTGAAGGATAGAGACGCATGTTGGGACTAGCAATAGGGTCACTTAGGTTTGAAGGGACAGGGGAAGAAACTGTCAACTAAACATACAGGAGCCCGCACAGTGAGCTTGGTCTCCAAGCTAGAGAGAGGGAGAACATAGTCAATGCCAAGCCAAGAGTGTGTGGGGGAAGCTCACACTCTCCCTACCCTCCAGACATCTGCCAGTGCCTTCCTTGTACCACACTGAACCAGAAGCCAGAGGACAAGTCCAAGAGGCCAACCTCTCAGTCACAGAGTAAGACTGAGTGTATCAAGAGCAACAAACAGAGGAAATGCAGACCCAAAGTCCACAGAGAGAGCAACATTCATATTCTGACTCTACTTAGGGCTGGCTTCAAGGGCCTGTGACTTGTGCAGTCACAGAGGGCCTGAACGTAGAAAGTCCCTGCGCTTGGTGTAATGCTCTGCTGTCACGTCTTGAAATTCTTAATGATGTTTGAACAAGGGGCCTCGCATTTTCTTTTCACGCTCTGCCGCATGACTTACCTAGCCAGTCCTAGCTTTGTTCCTTTAACTGTGTGATCCCAACAAAAATTGTATCACTTTGGACTTTCTGTTTCCTCATCTGTAAAATGGACTTAGTAATGTTATCCTCTCAGGACTGAAGAGCAAGTGAGATGTGTACAAAAAGGCCTGCTCCACGGGGGTAAGCCATCAACAAAGATACTTTCCTTCCTTCCCCCAAGTGCTCTTATTGTCTCTTTCCCAGAAGATGTACTTAACAGCTCTGGGCAGCCAACGGAGGAAAGAAGATTATGTTTAAGATGCAAGAAATGAAATGACTAGGTAACCCAACTGAACAGAATCCTGGCCTTATCGCAGGCCACCGGTGATCAGAAGGAAAGTGGAAGGGAGGGTTGACAGGTTTTTTTAGCAGCTAGTCATTCAGAGACTGTGAGAAAGGACCTCAAAACACCCTTGTTTGATTTATGAGGAAACTAAGGAACATAAATTTCAAAAATCTCCAGATCACACAGCCAACCCCTCCTTTTATTCCAGTGATTTCCAAGGCAATTCCCACGAAACCCATGAACTGTTCAGCTCTTGGTCAAAGTGGTTTGGTAAGGACCCCTCTGGCTGTTTCCAAATTTGCTATTTCCAAACAATGGACACAGTGCATATCAGAGCTTGATCTCAACCCAGGAGCTCTGAGGTAAATTCCAGTGAGCTTTGAACTAACTATATATTCACTCTAATGTCAGAAATTGAATGTGGTTTGACTTAAATGTGAGGTCTGAAAATTATTATCAGTTTGTTGTGGCACAAATTGTCCTTTTTCAGTTTGCCTTTTTACTTCCTCTCTCCCCTCCAAAAAATCTCCCTGTACTTGCAAATCAAAGAAACTCAGGATTTTATTTCCTTCAAGGACCATATTAGCACTGTGGGTACCGCGGGGCTTGAACCAAGGGCTTTAGGACTGTTTTTTCTTTGAGTCAGAGTCTCACGCTGTTGCCCAGGCTGTTGTACATGACACAATCATAGCTCACTGAAGCCTCGAAATCCTGGGCTCAGGCAATTCTTTCATCTCAGTCTCCCCAGTGGTTGGGACATCCAGTTAATGTTGGTTTTTTTTTTAATTTATAGAAATGAGATCTCACTATGTTGCTCAAGCTTGTCTCAAATTCCTGGGCTCAAGTGATCCTCCTGCCTCAGCCTCCCAAAGTGCTGGGATTACAGGCATGAGCCACCATGCTTAGCCAATCTCAGGATTCTTTGATGAAGTCCAGGGCCACACTAAGAGCCAGATGCCCCAAACACACCACAGCGCTTAACAAGACCTGTATGAAAATTTCATTTTCTTCACACAGTGACTAGGTTCTGAAGTGTTCAATGTTCTATGAGTCTTGATAAGGTGAAATAATTCTGTTCTTATTGACTCCCAGATTTTTCTGCCTGCATGTATACCTAAAAGCTTTTTGTAATTCTCGTCAGGGCATTTTTTTTATTATTATTATTTTTTATGATGCAAAATTGTCTTACACCTCACAGCAAGCTTTAATCCTGTGAGGACAATCTGTCTCTCCTGGCAACACTAAGGCTACTATATGAACAGGGGTCAGCCGGGTAGTTTGAAGAGAAGCCTTGGTAATCTGTTAAACAAAGCTGAGAATTCTCTGAAGAACGTTTAGCAAAGATACTACAGTTTGAAGTGAATAGGAAGGGTTTTGTTCACAGGCTCTGCCTGGCTGTTGGATTCAAAGAGTATTCAGCCCCAGAAAAGAACATCAATGTCTTTCTTGAAAATTAAACACACACTCATCTTCTTTTCCGCCTGCAATGAGCATTGCATAACTGTAGAAAAGTTCATCACGCCTGAAAATATGTATCTTTGCCTTTGATCCACAGCAAGTGCTATAGGGAATAAAGATGCCTTCTGTCTTTGGAAAAATGAATTGTCAAGCATTTTGCTTCAGAAAGATCAACGGAAGGCCCAAATAATGCTGCAGAGAAGATCTCGGAGTCTGGTCATGGATGAGGAGTCAGGGGTCCTGTGTCTTCTTGGTTCTCTCAGCTGTATCACCACCCACACTTGTGACCTCAGGCAAGGCACTTAAGCTCTTTGTACCTTTATTCCTCCATTTGAAAAATGGATAATACTTGCCGCCTACTTAACTCAAAGGGATATATAAGGATTTAGCCAATTAAAGTTTGCCAAATGCTTGGGAAGCAATGGAGGGGAAAATCTATATGAATATAAAGTATTATTGTCAGTCCCGCCTAACTTCTTCTCTCTCCTCCCCCTCCTATTTCCACTCTCTCTTTAAAGAATTGCCATCCTGGGAGACTCAATGAGCTTCACTTGTGCTTTTACTTTTGGTTACTATCGTGGAAAATGGTCATTCCTGTTATTAAATGATTTGTTTAAATTGATCCTTCTTACACCATTGGGGTGGGGGAGGTTTCCAAAGCAAAGCATCCCAGGCTGATCATCAGTGAGGCACAGCTGGCAAGGCTTTTTTTGGGTTTACCCTTGGCATCCTGTGAGGAAAGGAAACAACCCTTTTAATGTAAAATAGTAAGTACAATTTGGAAGTATTCGCCCATTAGGGATCCAAAGCTAGTGAAGTGTAAAAATAAAGTCAATTTAGAGCCCTTGTTACAATCCTTAAGGAAATCCCCCTTTTAACCAAAACAATAATGATACTTTATATTTAATAAACACTGCCCCTCCAGTGGTTATAGTCACCTGTAAAATGAGTGTAACACAACTTTGTCATATTATATTTGTTTTACGGTTGAGAAAACCGAGATGCGGAGTGGTTAAGTGATTTGCTCAATTTAACATAGATAATGGGTGGCAAAGCCAGGACTGGACTCTGAATGTCTTTATCTTCTGGTTTTCAGGACAGTGCGTGTTCCCTCTACACCTTGCTGCCATCCTATGACTATGGCCCAAATGGTGGTAAAAGCCAAACCATGTTGCTTTGGTAACCTTTCCTTGACTTCACAGACCACTGGACTTGTGCAGTGTACCTAGTCTGATGTCAGAACCTCCTGGAAAGCCTAGAACAGAATGCCCTTTCCAAGACCACTTTCCATGTGCTGCGGGATCCTGTAATGCCAAATGCTTAGAAATGCCTAAGGAAGACGAGGAAGCCGAGACTGCAATTCTTATTGGCTCAGATTTGTCTCTTAGTATCGCCATGCTCCAGTTCTGCCCATGCTGTTCCTCTGTTGTGTCTAGAATGGGGCAAGCAGTCAGGAATATTTGACAGGCCCAAATGCAGAGATGGAAATTACTTTTTATCTTGTAGAGGATAAAATGGATGCTGAGGTATGCCACCCAAATCTCCCTTTTGGGATCAAAGCTCCCATTTCCCTAAATTCTGGTGAGTTCTCAACTGAGATCTTGTCTAGAAACTGGCAACAGCCAGACTGTTGCCTCCACCAAGGTCAACCTCCCTCCCCAGTAGCAGGATTTGGGGCTGGAGAGGAGGTGGTTTATAAAAGTTCAATACCTCAGTCTCAATGCAGGACAGCGCTGAAGGACAATCTCTTCCCCAGAAGTTCTCATAAGCTAGGCTGAGGCTTTTCTCATAATTACATTATAGTTCAATGTCTTGCTAGGCCCAAGCCTTTTCCCTTACCTCTTGTGCTTATTGCTTCCAAGAGTAAGCTCCCAATAAACCTCCTGCACACAGATCTAAGCACATCACAGCCTGTTTCCTAGGGAACCTGACCTGCCACAGATGGTACCAGAAGTGGTCCGAGAGAGCAGACTTCGGCCACCTGGAAATGATGAACTCCATCACTGGTGGGAGATGAAGCATGAAGAGCCTTTGGCATGTACATGCAGTACAATTGTTAAAACTTTTCTGGTGGTAAACTGGGATGGAATACTGGTGGAAGGGAATGCACTGGCAAAGTGGAATATTTCTGGCACCTGAGAGTTCTGTGTTTGTGAAATTACAAGGACTTTAGAACTTGATAACTTACTAGGGGCTATCCATGCACTAGAGGAAGTCAATAAATAGCTGAAAGCCACTAGCCACCAATGTGGTCAAAGTGTGCACGCCAGAGGCCTTCTTTGGTGGAATTTCAAGACTCTCATCTCCTGTAGCAGGAAGGCAGCAGAGCTGAGGGTTGAGACCATTGGTTTACGTAGAAGAGTAGCAGAGATTCAAGGAGGTTGAAATCTCAACTTGATACATTGGCTATGCCCGCCTCATGGCCCTGTTTGGGAAGGAGTGTGACCCTGAGATTTAGGCTGAGGTATCTAAAATCTCAGATTCCACTGGACTCTCTGGGACTAGAAAAACAAAGTCCGTTCCTTTCTGAAAGGCTAGTGCTTTCTCCTTACTCAAAGATGTTGCAGAAGACTCTACCTTGCAGGAAAACACGCACCCCCAGAAATCTACGCCACCTCCCCTGCTAATCACCAGAAGAGCAACTTAGGGTCAAGCCACAACATAACCCAGATGGAGAAGTGCTAGAGTTGCAAAGCAAAAAAAAAAAAAAAAGGATTAGACATTTATGGAGCCAGAGGACCTAGCCAACACTTACTGGAAAGAACCAGAAAGAAGAATATAAAATGGGCTGGATTCAGCAGGGTGAAATATAACGTTGGATAAAGGATGTTTTATTATTGGAGCACTCGCCCCTGATACAGGATTTCAGACCCTGGCAGGAACCTCAAGAGACATACCAACATTATCAGGGCAGATGAAGGAGAAGGGGTAGAAAGGCTCAGAAAAGTGAGTCTATTGAAGTGGCTACATTTTGCGATGTCAGAAAACCAGTTAGCTGATTATGCTCTGTGAGAGAGTTCAGAGGACATTCCATTTACCACAGCAAAATTGGATATGCTGGGGACACCAGCATTAAGAATCTCAGTGGTGGCTGACCTCTGTAGACCAGGACTGATTTTGGAAGATGTTGTTACAGAACAGGCTTTCAGGTAGCAAAGCATTGATGGACACCTAAAAAAAAAAATAAAGGCCAGATGGTAGCACTTAACTACCAAAAGCAAGGTGAGCTCAATTATCGTAAAGAGTGACCAGGTTGGGAGAGAGTGATATGACTCACATGGTGCTATAGAGATAGTTAATAGGAAGAAGCATTTCCAGAGTCAAGACAGAATGAGCAGGCAACTAGGTTATTTCTCAATCTATACAACAAAAAGGAACAAAGGCTGAGGACTGATGCCCAAATAAAATGTCATGTTTCTTGCTCGGTTTCTGGACCCAATCCTGAAGGAAATGACTGAAGGAAAGGCTGTGTCTCCAAAGAAAGAGATCCTGCCAAATAGTAAGTATTTATTCTAATGATTCTCCCAATCTGTCTCCAAAAGGACCTACAATCATCTACTTAGGTAAACATGTACTAGGGAAAGGTGAATACTCAAGCATTTCAAGAACTGCATGTTAACACTGATACCTGGGGACCAAAAAAGCATCATCAAATACACACACACACACACACACACACACACACACACACACACACACACACAAACACACACCCTTGTTTAAAATGGCACAAGTAAAAACTAGGTAATAAATGGAACCTCAGATAAAAATTAACTCAGTAGATCAACTGGGTGCATGGGCCCAACCAGTGGCTATTTCCCTAGTCCTGGAATGCATAATTGGAATAAGGGAGTGACAGAAACTCTCTATTGGCTCCTTCACCTGTGGGGTAAGAATTAACATAAAGGGGAAGACCAACTGGAAGCCTCTGGAAATAAGATATCAAATCAAAAACAATATTGCACCCTAGGGGAAATGACAGAGATTAGAGTCAGTCAGTCTTGATGATCTAAGGATGATGCAGGGTTAGAAGCCATACCTTATCCCTATTTAATTGATCAGTCTGGTATATCCAAAGCCATATGGCTCCTTAAGTATGACAGTGGACTACTAAATTCTCAACTGTAGTTGCTGTACAAAATGTGGTATCTTTGCTAGAACCGATTAACATGGTGTTGAATATACGACGTGAAATAAGAAATACACATATTAGTCTCTGCCCTCAGTCACTAATACAGATCTCCTAAAGCCCTTGTAATTTTCTGAACAACAGGGTTACTAGGAGAATCTTGTGTTCTGATATTTGGTCTTTGTCCTTGGTTTCCGACAGAACACTCCTAAAACCCTTGAAATTATCTGGGTTATAGGAGTTTCTTTTGCTCTAATAAAACGACTCATGGTGGGCTCCTGAACAACCTCAAGATGGGACCAGTTACCAGGGGACCCAATCATGATAGAAGGTTGGAAGGTTCAGCCCTACCCCCTGACCTCCAAAGAAGGAAGAGGAACTGAAAGTTGAGTTAATCACCAATGGCCAGTAATGCACTCAATCATACCTATGGAATCCAGCCTCTATAAAAACCCAAAGGACAGGGTTCCAGTGAGCATCCAGATAGTGGAACACATGGCAGGCCCTAGAGGATAGGGTGCTCAGAGAGGACACGAAATCTCCCCTTCTCCCATACCTCACCCTATGTATGAATTCCGTCTGGCTATTTTTTGTAATATTCATAAACATAAGTAAATGTTTCCCTGAGTTTTGTGAGCCACTTTAAGCAAATTCATCAAACCCAAGGAGGTGATCACAGAAACCCTGATTTACAGCTGATAGGTCAGGAGCACAGTACAAACAACCTGGGGCTTATGATGACCATCTGAAGTGGGGGGTCAGACTTGTGGCACTGAGCCCTCAACCTGGGATCTGTGTTGACTGTTGTATTGGGGAATAGTAAAAGCACTTTGGTTTGGTTTTTTTCTACACACCCCACATGGCATGAGGTCATTGATCTGTATTGGAATAAACAACGGTATTTACTTACACTCTTGCCCCAGGTCTGTGCTTCCCTATCTCATAGTATAGTGACCAGATTTGGGGGAAATTCCTAAGAACCACACATTTGTCCACTGTAAGCAAGAAGTCACATGTGTTTTGGAGGACTTGGTAAGACACATGAACTCCAGAATGTGGAAAATACTTCTATTGAAGATTGAGGGACCTACAATTCCAAGGAAATTTTGGGGCATCTAGTAGTTTAGGCATGCAAGGATATCCCCTTTAAGGTATGAACAAAGTATTATATACTGTCCCTGTCAGCACTGAGAAGGAAGTACAATAACTGTGGGCCTCTTAGGTTCTAGATATAGCATATGACACACTTTGTAACAGTGCTCTAAGTGTTTATTGCTGTGTTCGAAGTGTGGTTCGAATCAATAACCATTTTATTTAAAGTTTCTGTGGGAATCCAGGAAGGTCTCATCTGAGTGAGTCTGGTTTGAGTCTCTCATGTACTTGCAGTCAGAAAGAGGCTGGATATAGAATAGCAGGGGTGGAAACAGAATGGCCAGGGGAGGAAGAGAGCACTGGAGAAGCTGAAAGCTGGCCAGCCATCTCTGTGTCTCTCTCTCTCCACTGTCATCTCAGTATCTTTCAGATAGTCTCCTGTGGACAAGGTTAGGCTTCCTCACAGCGTGGTGTCTGGACTCCCAGAAGGTGAGTTAGAAATGGCATCTTTTCTAACCTAGTCTCAAAAATCATGTGGCATTACTGCTACTCTCCATCGGCTGGTACTTTCACAGCCTCCATTCAGATTCAAGGACAAGGGCAATAAGCACCATCTTTTGATGGAAGAACTATCGTAGGATTTGAGAGTCATGTTTTAAAACTGCCATAGTATGATAAACTGAAATCAGCACCAATTCTTAAAAAAAAATCTGGGCATGTGTCTTGGCTCTACCTCTTTCTGCCTGTATAGATCTAAATGAGAACCTCGTTTTTGCTTTATTTTCTTCAGTAGCAACAAGGATGATAGCAATGCTTTCTAGTCAAATTCCTTTGAATGCAAGAAATACATATCACTCATGTGACTAAGGGTTGCCAGGAAAAATGAAACTAAAAGCAGGAACTGCAGCTGCCCAGAAACTGGAGGTAGAGTCTCATGATCTGAGGCAGGAGGCCATGGACTCTCACTCTAGTGCTCTTTGAATCTATCTGACTTGTCTATGTTCTACCTCTCGTTTCCTCCCTCCTATTCCCTGCTCCTTTTCTGCTATCTCTGTGTCTTTTTCTTATCACTTCTTCAGATTCATAGGTTTTGCTCTGTTAGTACTTGAGCTAGCATCATGACATGTCAAGACAGTTCATTGTCAGCTCTCTCCACGGTCTTATTCTTGGGGAATTTCCTGGTTTAAATTCCCAGGAAAGGGAAAATTTTCGGGCCTCAGAGTGGATTGTCTGTGTTTGGGTCACATCTTTTCTTGTTTATTTAGTAACTACTCTTTTTTTTTTTTGAGTTGGAGTCTCACTCTGTCACCCAGACCAGAGTGCAGTGGCCGCTCCCGGCCACCGCAGCCTCGACCTGCTGGGCTCTGGCAATCCTTCCGCCTCAGCCTTCCGAGTAGCCGGAATTACAGGCACGCGCTACCACGCCCGGCT